>NC_056736.1:682258281-682463281 GCF_019279795.1 Protopterus annectens | reverse complement strand
AGATCTTGTTAATCTTGAAGACTGCTTTAGTATAATTTATGATGATAGCATTTGTACTGCCACAAAATACTGTTAAGAAAAAAATTAAGATCTGTAGTAATATTTAAATAATATTCATATGAAACTAGAAGGTGTTTGTTACAGTCTAAGGGTAAAAGGAAATATGGAAAAAATTCAAGTGATACTAAATCTGTGATTACAGATCCATATAATATGATGTTACGGAAAAGAGATTTGTTTTCATGAAATGATAAAACGTTAGGTATTGATATCAGGAGTAAGTTTATTCCAGAGTCAGTCACAGATACAGAACACAAGGAATATTTGATGGTTACCTGCTTTAGCAGATTTAAACAGGTGCTGTGCCTGAGATAAAACATTGTGAGGATGACTAGAAAGATGAGAAGTATTTTTGTATGTCTGAGCACCCATTTTGGTACAATAGTGTAGATGCACCATTTTAGCTGTGAAGCAGCAAGGATATGGTATGTCAAGCCAGCTGACCTTCTGGAGTGCAAGGGAAGGCTAAAATTCTATTTGTATGACATTTTCAAAACAAAAATTGAAATTAAATTTTAATCATTCACTGCACAAAGTAGTTTAGTATTACTCACTTGTTCAGGTTGCCTTCTTTATGTTATGACAGAAGGCAGGAGTTTCTGTGTGAGGACATACCCATAGTTCCTTAACTATTATACTGCACAAAGTCTGTATAAACCTGGGGAAAAAGATACAGCATATTTAACAGGGAAGCTTTCATTCTAAGAATGTTAGCCGAGAGAGTCTAAGTAAGTTTCTGAAGACTGGCTCAAGAGGCGAAAAGTAGCAGAACCAGAAAACGTTCACTTTTTCCTTTATAGCTGGTGGTAAACATGGCAGCTACTGAAGTTTGCTGATGAATTTGCTGATGTCTGTTTGTTTTTTATAAGCTTTGCAGGACTTGAAGATATCACTGCTGCTGCCCTGTCTGGTGATGATGGGTAAAAAACTGGCAACTGAATTAAGATTTGCTACTGATTTATAAGAATGTTTCTAGACAGAAGAACTCTGTTACAGGGGAAATTCAGCCTGCCCTCCCTTTGAAGATTTTTAAAAGAGAAAAAAAATCATTTTGAGGAACAAGAAGTCACTTGTGGACTCTTTTACCATACAAAACCATGGCAAGGTACAGTAGAAACTGATTTATTTAACATTAAACAAGTAGAAGTTTTTCTTTGCTGAAGAGAAATACCTTTATTTTGTTGTTATAGTTAAGCAAAGCATGTTTGTTTTATTTTATAGGCTAAATAAAGAAAATACACTGGTGGACAATCATTATACTTTTTCATGTGAAAAACAGGTTTATTAGCAACACATTGTTATAATTTATATGTCTCATTTATAATAAGGCAGCACTATAAATTTATAGCTGAAAGTTTCAGTCAAATTAAAATAATTGAATTTCCGTCAGGTTCACAAAAGTCACAAACAAGGGACAAACAGCATACGCACTATAAATCAACCTTCCTAGATCTTTTATTCAATCTCATACAGAATGTTCACAAAAAAGGTCCTGGAAAACTAAAGAGAAAGGGAGAAACTACGAGTTTGTGAAACACGTTCAACAGAATGAACTTTCAAACATTAACCGCAAAGTAATATGCAAGAGAATCTTCAACCTATATCATGCACTTTATAACCATCATTTATTTGTAAAAAAAACTAGCCAAAAGGCAGAAAATATGTATATGGTTTATACGTTTTAACTGGCTAAGTCTCTTAGGCACTAGTTCCTCTTTTTACGGTTGCCTTGGTAGCATTGGTTTGGTTAAGGACTCATTCAGTACTGTGTCGTAGATAAGTGGAGAGGGAGAAATATCAACAAAACACATTAATAAATCAGACTATAAAACTATGTGTTGTACAGTCAGAATGAGACTGAAGTGTAAACAAACAGGGATCACGTTTGGAATCAGTGTTCTTCAGCAGTGCTACAATACAAAAAAAGGACACAAAATAACATGCATCTAATTACCAGTGACACTGACACCTTGGTTAAGTCTGGATAGATAAGATGGACAGAATATTGGAGATCTAACAATAATGCACAGTTGTCCAAAACAAGTAACAGGGGTATATGTATAGGCACACAGACAGAGAAGGAAATATCAGTGCTGATTCCATCCCTCATAAGTGTCTAGACTTTTCCAGAATGTTCTTAATTTTGCCTCATATTTTTGTCCTGTTCCTCACAAGTTTTGATTTTCTGATAAATTACTGAATATTACAATTGGTCAACAATTACATCCATTGGAGCCTCATGTTTTATTGATCAGAAAATGGACATCGATGCAACACCTGTTGCTCTATTAACTTTTTAAGTGAATTGGAGGGATATTTAAAAATCAGGCCTGATCTTGGGCATTTGTCCCCCACCAACCTCTTTGACTTTGTCCAGAATGCTTGTGTAAGGAAGCTAAAGCACAAGGCTGATGCTCAGATCAATTTCTGATGGCAAATCAGAAATACCATACATTATTATAGAGCCTACAACTTAAAAACAGGAAAGAGAGATTAAGTTTGATGATAATAGTAATGTAATTAAACTAGTGGCTGAAGAAAAAACCACAAGAAAAAAATTAGGCAAAAATATAGATGAACATGCATTTATCAATGTTTGCAACACAGACCTCAAGAAGGAAAGGGGCATTATCAAGACGTACAAGACCTTGCAAAAATCCTGAGGGAGAGATTGAGTTGTTCAGAAGGAAGTAGAACTGTTATAGACACTATCAGACAGTGTAGTGTGGTTATAAACTCTGAAGGGAAAGAGTGTGTTCATTAGGCAGGTAGGCTGACTGGAAATGCTTCCCCAAATGGTGATGAATGCTAAACCCATAACAGTAACAGGGATGGAAAACTTAGAAGGGTACAGCAATTCACCAGACAGAGAACAGGAAGGAGCAAAGACTGCAGTCAGTAACTGGTCTCTAAGGTCAATAAGAGTGGTATTGGACTGAAAACTGAACAGAGCAGAACATGGCCAGATTAATTGGACTTTTTATGTCTTTTCTGTTTTTTGTAAACATGCAAACTAACTTCCTACTCTGAATACCAAGCACTTCCTATGGATTTCTTACTTTTAACATGTCCAACACTTAATGTTTTAATGTTATTGACTGCCAGTAGCAGAATCTGTGACCACAGAAAAGTTATAACAGTACAAAGGCAGTCTGCAAATTCATTACATTACCTGAAGTCTCTTTCCTTTTACTTTTCTTTGAATACTCTGGAGGTTCCTTCACTTTCATAAAAACTCCACCACAGGACTGCTGATGATCTTTCCACCATGATTCACTTCTAGCTGGTGGTCTGTTTAATAATCGCTTGATGACTTTACCGCATGACCCAGTACATCTCCACCAATGTTCGTTATATTCTCTTTCAGGTTCGAAGTCGTAGTGTACCTGGAAAAAAAGCAAACACCCTCAAGTTCATTCATTGCAAATTAAAAAAAAAGAGTTATTTGTTTTAGGAAAAAACTAAATGCCAAATCACTGATCGGTTTTCACATAGGTTTTGCTCTTCATCTCACGTTATTGTTATAACCTGTGATTAGGAAGATGTAGAGCAATAGAAAGAAAAGGCAGCAGAGCCTTACTGCAGCAGCACTGCATATCATTCTCTAAGTGCAGAATCAAGTGGTGCTTCCTGAATATTAGCCACGGGGTGTGTACCTGGGTGGCAACCTGGCAAAAGTGGGTCACAACAATACTAAATGTTATAACCATTTAAGCCTTCAACAACCTGGGCAACAGCTGTCTGGATCACCTCCAGTCCCTTTCAATTGTCTGATACAGCTTTAAAAATGCCCTGTAGTACATAGAGCATGCTCATCATACTCCAAAGCTGGAAAAAAAAACCTAGTTATGCACCTCTGTGACATCAAAGATTTGCATAAACAAGCATTATTAAGCATGGCTTTTATATCTGTTATACTCTAGCCTCACACTCGGGTGTACATAGCACAGACTGCAGAAAAACAGTGGGAAAAGGTTAGCAGTTTTAAAAGCTGTTAAACACTTTTCATTGTCTCCCAGCCAGACACACACAACATACTGAAGTACTTAACACCTTTTAAAGCTGTTAGTCCATTAGATCTACAGATAGATATTATCTATTGTCTTTGTGATGATGATAAGTGTTTCATGGCTTTAAAAGCTATGAAACACTGCATTCCTACACTTGTTTTCCCTGTAACTGGTAGCACATCATGGCAGCTGAAGCTCCATGTATTATAAAGAACTATTATCAGGTGTCAGTGATCATAACAAACATATGCATTATTCACATGGATGTCAAGACTCACCTCTTTGACTTTACTTTACACCACTTTTGATGTGAATTCCTTGACATCTAGGTGTCAAACACATAGAAACTCATTCATAATCCTCAATACTACTGCTTTCAGCTTAAGATCCAGAACATTTTATAAGAAAAGTAAATTATTTCTATACTGTGTTTAAACAGAGTATGATTTCATGACTACAGTGACTTCTGGAAGCCAAATAGTGTCTCCTTTTTGTAATGTATATCTTTTGTGATTCCAGCAAAGGGTATTATGTTGAATTCACATTTACATTTGTTCCAACCTGTACATGTTCATGAATGTAAACATTGATAATATCACATAACTTAGTGATAGAATTGAAAGTATCCTGGGTCACTAAGAATCATATCCAAGTCTATATTCATAAGTAATTTACTGCATCATAGTTCATTAGTAAAATCCAGGGAGAATTATTTATTTGTGACTGAGTTTGATTTTATTTTTATGAATCATTATCTGTGCTACCTATAGAAAGTTTAACACCGATGGGAAGCAAAATATCTAAAAGAGACTGTCAACCCTACTTAGAGTTTATATTATTTATAACAAAACCCTACTTAGAGTTTATATTATTAGTAACAAAACCCTACTTAAAGTGTATATTATTTGTAACAAAACCCTACTTAGAGTTTATATTATTTGTAATAAAACCCTACTTAGAGTATATATTATTTGTAACAAAACCCTACTTAGAGTTTATTTTATTTGTAACAAAACCCTACTTAGAGTTTATATTATTTGTAACAAAACCCTACTTAGAGTTTATATTATTTGTAACAAAACCCTACTTAGAGTTTATATTATTTGTAATAAAACCCTACTTAGAGTTTATATTATTTGTAACAAAACACTGCTTAGAGTTTATATTATTTGTAACAAAACCCTACTTAGAGTTTATATTATTTGTAACAAAACCCTACTTAGAGTTTATATTATTTGTAACAAAACACTGCTTAGAGTTTATATTATTTGTAACAAAATCCTGCTTAGAGTTTATATTATTTGTAACAAAACCCTACTTAGAGTTTATATTATTTTGTAACAAAACCCCACTTAGAGTTTATATTATTTGTAACAAACCCCTTCTTAGAGTGTATATTATTTGCAACAAAACCCTACTTAGAGCTTATATTATTTGTAACAAAATGTTTTGATTACCGTTAATATTTTGGCAGACTTATATGATGTTGAGTAGTTTACCCAGTCAATGTCTGTTTACTTAGAACCACAAATAAAGATGATATATTCACTGATTTTAAACAATTGCGCTATCTGTAAAACACAGACAGTATACCATATGGCATACAATAAATACTTGGAAGATTATTTTCAGTACCACAGATTTTAGTTATTCATGAACAACTTCTAGTCCTGAATCATTTTTATGGTTTTAGGTTTTAGTAGTTCTTATCAACATGAAACATTATCACCTTTCTCCTTGGATTTGTTAACAATGAAAGGAGGTGTACCTGAGAATTTGTGATATGTAATTCTGGATCTTTAAACCACATTTCAGAAGTAGTACAGATATCAAAATCTTCCAAACAGAGGGAAACTTTTAAATCATTTTCCTGTATTTCTACTTTATAACAAAATCAGCTTCATCTCTAATTGTTTTAGCTTATGTATATTTACGTATATGAATATATATGAATATGTTATGTACTTATTTACTTACTTAATAAAAAATTACACAAGACACAATGGGGAAGAAAAAATTCTGTTGTGTATTTATACTGCCTGGGGAAAAGGTGAATCCCATCAGATGCACAGGAAACAATCCTATACACTCTACTCCAGGCTAATGGGCACAGAATTCCTTGTCTGTGACACCATCTCATTACCCACTGAGTCCCAAATTTTTATCTTGATCAGGTAATGGGAGGATTTTGTTAATCAAATGGCTTCCTCCTATGCTTGCAAGTTCATTAATTCCACCATGTCATCTAGCATATCCAAGAAATATGGCCTTCTTAGACTGTTCAGATTAATGTGATTAATGATCCTGTCAAAACTGCCTTTAGTCATTTTAACCTAGTTGAGATAACCCTATTTTTAGCCTCACATAGACATGGCAGTCCTATGAAGTACCTGTTTATTTCATACACAATGGTGCCAGAAATTATTAATGTGCTTTAGTGATTTGTTAGGTTGTAAAGCCTGCCTTTTGAATGTTTGAGTCTGCCTTGGTTCAGTTTTAACCCCTTATCTGTTTCAATGGTAAGGTGATTCAGGTATGTTTGATTTGTCACTACTTGGAGTTCCCCAGGTTCAGCTGGCTAAAACTTTGACAGAAATGTTTTTTTTTTTATTGCTGTACCTCCCATGCTGTGGATTTCACCTTCATACACCATTACACAAACACACACACACACACACATACACACATACATACACACTGTCAAAGGAAAACATTTCAAAGACCAATACACGTAAGGTTCAGTTAAGGCACTTTAATTTACTTGCAGCAAGGAGACAAAAACATGCATATACAAGGATTTGTCTAACTACTAACAGGAAGTACGTTCATTCTTATACTGTTTTACAAGACATGGCCTTCTAAGCTGACGTAATCAAACACAACTTTAAGCATTGTACTACAGCAGGTGTTACTTCAGATTTTCTGCTGACATGACTAGATTTGCGAGAAACTTTTTAGAAAAACAACTCGGCCTTGGTGACCAGTACTTCATTTACAAGTGTCTATTGTAAACCGTTACTTTTCAAGGTACTTTTATGATACAGATACAAGCAAATGCTGATTGCAGTTTATATTTTCAAGCAGGCTTTGTCCTAATTATCTATTACTTCTACAGCTGTGTATGTTCTCATGGCACAGCAGAACTTCCTGTCTAAGTTTCATATAAGCAGTATTGTTCTATTCATTATTTTCCTAACGCAAGCAGAAATCATCTGCTTCTCAGTAAATTTCCAAGGCACAAGCAAGATTTAGCTGACAGTACAATGTCAAAAGGCAACTGCAGTTTGTACAGATTTGTGCAGTATGAAATAGAATAAATGTGTTAACTCTTTTAGCTCTGAATGCACTAAGCTTATTACTAATACACACATTAATACATATTTTTTTAACATTTCCCCCTATTAATACTTTTATTCTACTTTCAAAAATAAGCATAAACAGTTTGTTTTCTTCTCCTAACCTTTTCCACTCAGGATTTGCAGTTAAGAGAGTCATTCAGTTTAAACTTATGAAAGCATTTTCAGTCTTTTAACAGTTCTTCAAACTCAGTACTTTGATATAAGGTTTCAGAAACTGACATGTCTATAAGATCTTTAATCAGTCTTTTCATGCAGGGGATATCACAACAAACACATACTCTCAGTAGGAGCATACCTACACAAATGGCAATCAGGATGTTCATTATAATGGTACCCCACCCACCAATCCATTTCTGGAAAAAGTCGTCAGTGGGTTTGTGCCTGGTTTGGTCATGGCCGACACTTGCTGAATCACCTCAAGATGATTGTCTATCTCTTGTTTATGGTCAGGAATATACAAACAGCATTCTTCTTGAATTAACGTGCACATACCACCCCTCGCCGCTAGGGTGAAGTCGAGAGCCATGCGGTTTTGGAGCACTACAGTTCTCATAGCATTCAGTTCATCAATCACCAATTCGAGAGCAGAAAAAGTTGCGTTGCTCATTACTTCGAGAAGTTTGGACAGTTTTCTCAGCTCCCAGATCGATTTCACTGCTCCATATGCTGGTGATATGCCTGCCCACGATATAACGCTATCACTCAAGTCCATGTGTGTCAGTCCTTTGCCTAGGGAATGATGGTCTTTCCAACACGCATCGATTCATCCCACAGGATTCTCAGGTTTCTTGACGACCTCTCGGACATTTCAAATTTTTCCATGAGGCAAAACTGCAGTGTGTCGTATGGCAGGAACCAGATAACCCAAAAAACAACTGCCGGACCAATTCTCAGGTAACCATTTGTATGCCTTTCTGCCACACACAAAATAACAATCCTCTACTTTAGTAGTAACCTTGCTATGAATGTACACTCGCCCTGCATGGAACATTTTTCTATCAATTATAGACAGCTGTTTATAAAGAACAGAATTATGTTTTACTTCATCAAGTGTTTTGTGCATCAATCCAAGAAATTAATCATAGTTTGTATTACAATAAGGATCTACTTTGTTTCCTTTAGTATAACATCTATAAGGAACAGTCACATTGCAATTGCTCCAACCCAGCTGAACAGTATCATTTTTATAAACACACACAGTTCCCTTTTGTGGAACAGACAAGTGCAATGCTATTTTATCCTGTGCTGTAATGATTGAGGTATCATAAATCAAGTTCTCCCAGGTCTCATTGACCCCTAGGGGGACTGTAGCCATTAATAACCCCCCGTATGCTGTCGGCAATGCTGTGCAAATCCAGCAATTCGAAAGATACAAAAAAAAAAAAAAAAAAAAGATAAAGTCTCAGCATACACATATTTAATTGCCTGGTAAGTGTTAAAGTTTGGATGCCAGTTTATGAGTAACACTTCACGTTTATTCAGTTCAGTCTGTGTGGCTGAGAAAAGAAAAGGCCACAGCAAAAAGATTATTGTCACTAGTACAGTTAACAGGATGATTATGCAATACTTCTGAGGAAAGGGTTGCTCTGCATTCCTGTTTCTCCTGGACTCTATCATTTTACTCTTGGCATGTGACAAGATTTTTGTCTAGTTCAAAGTCTTTAACTAATTTACAGTGCATCAGGTGGATCCAAGAGGCACGCTCTGTGATCTTGACTGCAGTGGGTGTTGACAAAAGCACTTGATATGGACCTTCCCACTTTGGAGACACCCAGTTTTTCTTTTTGACCACCTTCAGCCAAATCCAGGTTCCTGGGGACACTGCCACTTCCAATGGTCTGGTTCGTTCTTTATCTGAAACAGAATTTAACTGCAAAAAATGTTTAGAATTTAATAACTTACACATATACTCTGCAATGTACCATCAGCTTCCTGGTCTGCGGGCATGAGAGATTTCCACTGAGGTATATAATAAGCCCTTCCAAAGAGCTTTTCAAAAGGAGTCAATCCTTTTGCATTTGGAACAGTTCTCATGCTCAACAGTGCCAGGGGCAAACAGTACATCCAATTTCTCTGTGTTTCTGATATTAACTTCCTTAGCTTACTTTATAAAATCCCATTATGCCTCTCTACTAGCCCTGCTGACTGAGGGTGATACGCACAATGATTCTTTAAAGAAATTCCGAAATATTTACTTAGCTGTTGTATGATCTGATTCATGAAGTGCGTGCCATTGTCACTGTAGATCCTTTCCGGAATGCCGAATCTAGGGATGATTTCTTTGACAAGGACTTTGGCTACCGTTGTAGCGTCTGGATTTTTAGTCAGAAAGGCTTCCACCCATCTGGAAAACATATCTACAATGACAAGACAATACTTCTTATTTTCACATTTGTTCAATTCTATGAAATCCATACAAATAGTATGAAATGGATACGGTGGTGTAGGGAAACTCCCTTGCTTGGCCTTTAACGCCCTTTGTGCATGATGTTTATTACAGGTGTGACATAACGAACAGAATTTTTTAGAGTAATTTGAGAAGCCATATGTCACGTGAACACTTGGTTCACCAGCTGTACCATCCCCCCCCCCGTTGAGACATGGCTCTGCCCATGGCTCAACAAAGCTGCATATCTAAACAAATTAGATGGCAATATCGGTTTCCTTTCTTTAGAGATGTACAGCCCCTTTTCAAGAATTGCTGCTCGTTTTACCCATCTTTGTTTTTCAGCTTTTGTAGTAAGTGTCTGCATTGTTTTTAACATTTCTAAGTCTAAAATCTCAGAGGGTTGTAATTCCTCATTTAAAAGAAATACTTCTGAAGCTGCCTGCTTTGCAGCTGTATCAGCTCTCGCATTACCTTTTGAAATCCTATCCTGTTGCTTGGTATGAGCTATGCATTTACAAATAGCTACTTTCTGAGGTAACCGAATAGATTCTAAAAGATCTAAAATAAACTGTGCGTGATTAATCAATTTGCCAGTAGATGTTATCATTCCTCGATTTTTCCACTGTTGCGCAAAAACATGTACAGTAGAAAAAGCATACTGGCTGTCAGTAAAAATGTTCACACATTTACCCTTTGCTAAGATACATGCCCGTGTCAAGGCAATCAATTCTGCTGCCTGTGCAGATAAGTTGTGTGGTAAAGGTTTTGCTTCTATAATCTCAGTGTCAGAAACTACTGCATATCCTACTAGGTTCTGTCCTGCAAGACCCCTTTTGCATGAGCCGTCCACGTAGTATGTCACCTCGGCATTATCCAAGGGAACATCCCCAAGATCTTTTCTAGGCAGTGTCTTTTGCTCAATCACCTGCAGGCAGCTGTGTGGTGTGCCATCCGCAGGGGTTGGGAGCAATGTAGAAGGGTTCAAAGTTGTACATCGTTCAATTGTCATGTGAGGTTGGCTCAACAATATAGTCATACAGGAAAGATGCCTAGCAGGGGAAAGATATGCTACCTTTTCTTGCAGTAAAATAATTGCAACTGCATGAGGCACTCTCAATGTGAGAGGGTGGAACAACACTACTGAGGCCGAAGCCTGTACTGCCATTGCAGCTGCAACTACTGCTTGTACACAGTGGGGTAAGGACCATGCCACTGGGTCTAGTTGTGATGAATAGTAAGCAATGGGGTGTTGCTTGTCCCCATGCTGTTGTGTTAACACTGATGTCATATAACCTTGCTTGCAATCTACAGTTTGGAAAAAACGTTTATGATAGTTTGGTAATCCCAAAACTAGTGAGGACGCTATTAACTGTTTCAGTTTGCAGAAGGCAGATTCTGCTTCTGGTGTCCATTGTAACAAATCCTGTGCTGCCATAGGCTTTTTATAAATCAGGTTAGTCAGTGGTGCAGATTCCAAGGCATAGTTTGGAATCCAACTCTGACAAAAATTAGTCATACTCAGGAAGGATATCATTTCTTTCTTGGTAGTGGGTTTTGGTGCTTGTAAAATTGCTATTTTTCTGTCCTCATCTAATGTCCTGCCCTCCTTGGATATTACATATCCTAGGTATTTAACTTGTTTTTTCCAAAGCTGCAGTTTATTTTTGTTTACTTTATGTCCTTCAGCGGCTAAAAATTGTAATAGTGCTATAGTGTCTTCTTTACAATCTTGCTGGGTGAGGGACGCCAGCAGAATATCATCAACATAAAGCAAAATCTGACTACCTCTCTGTGGGGTAAACCCCGCCAAGTTGCTTGCCATTTCTTGTGAGAATATCGTTGGACTTTCACAATACCCCTGTGGTAGTCGTGTATATGTATACCTTTTCCCCTGAAATGTGAATGCAAACCAATACTGGCTGTCAGGGTGTATCGGTATCGAAAAGAATGCATTGCTGATGTCTACCATAGAAAAATATTTCTGTTGAGGTTTTAAATCATTCAACAGAGTGTGTGGGTCTGGCACCATAGGTGCCCTTGGTATTACTGCATCATTTACAGCTTGTAAATCTTGGACCATACGCCACTCCCCGTTCGCTTTCTTAACAGGGAATAAGGGTGTGTTACATGGTGAATCAGGAGATTCCACCAGCACCCCTTCCTTAAGTAAAGCTGCTATAATAGGTTTGATTCCTACCTCTGCATCTTTTCTTAAGGGATACTGTCTTTTTTGTGGTCTAAATGCTGACTTTGGTGTAATAGTAACTGGCCCTGCTGTACGAATAAGTCCTACATCTGACTTTCCTGTTGACCAGAAAGTTTCTGGTATGTTCTGTAAGGCATTCTCTTCCTCCTTCAATAGGAGTGCCAATCAGCTGTCCTTGCTAGACTGCAAATGTACAGCTGGGTGGGTCTGGGTTATCCAATTCAGCTTCTGCACTTGTATTCCTTGTTCTGACAGTTCTAACTCTGTCTGTTTCTCCCATCTCGTGACCTTTTCTCCCAAGTCTACCCATTTCACATTTTTGTCCTTAGTTAAGCTAACATGTGGTAATCGATTAGATTTGTAGAGTGCAAAGAACTCCTGGGGCAATGAACAGCTGACTACACTGTTCCCTTCTGTGTCCCAGTACAGATTACGTAATACCAATCTGCACGATTTCTAAACAATTCTTGCTCATATTCCTTATCAGGTCCTGGTGTATTACAATAATACAGAGTACAGTGCAACAAATGCTGTTTATCAGTGTCAAGGGAGGGGAACTTGTTGATGGCTACGTTCATCAACTCTTCAGTCACCGCCCCTGGACCAGTTGTAACCAAGTCCTGGCTGTACCAATAAAACATTTCACCCTCCGGTTGCACTGCAAAGGTATCAATTTGTCACTGTGCTTCCATACCCTGCATAGTTAGAACTACTGCTATACCAAATAGCTGCATAAGGTCTCTGCCCAAGAGGTTTACTGGGCATTTTGCAGATACAACAATTTTACTTTTCTGGGTAAATCCTGAAACAGGATAATTTATCACAATATTATGGGAGAGGGGCTCCCGATACAGATGTCCATTAGCTGCTTTCACTAATATGTAATCAGGTGACTCTGAATTCTCTGGCAGTTTGGAGGGATGTACCAGGGTCCGTGATGCCCCTGAGTCACACAAGAATCTGACTTCCCTCCCTTCTACCAGGAGTGTAACTTCTGGTTTTGTGACTGCTAAATAGAGCTCTAAGCTCAATAAAGCCAAATCCAATATTTCATTTTCTTCACTATCCGCGACTTCTTGAACTTCCTCTATTTCATCTGTCACATTCTCTACTCCCTCTATCACATACTAATTTTTCCTTTCTCTGCTATCCCCTTCTAGTGATTCCTGACTATCATATAGTCAGTCCTCACCCTCCTTATCTTCCGTGGTTGCCTTCTTGTTTTTCTTGCAATCCCTTGCCAAGTGTCTTTTCTTACCGCATTTAAAACATTCACCCCTTTTCTTTCGCCCTTCAAAGTCCTCTGATCGTTGATCAGATTGTTTCCCTGGGCATTTTTCTTGCCCTTTTTCCCGGACTGTACTACATATACTTCTGCTCCATCTTCTACAGAAAATACTTGGGCTTTCTTTTTCTTTTTGCTATTAAAATGCCTTTCGGCATGCCTAGCATATTCAAGTAAAGACTGTAACCTGCTTGTACGATGATCTACCATGTGTTTTGTAATGAAACTGCTTATGGGTGCAATACTGCCTTTCAAAAACGCATTCTTTAACTGCTGCTCATATGGGGAATCATGTGTCTGGTCTTCAGGAACCTGCATTCCACAATGGTTATAAAAACATTCTAACAGTCTGGCATAATACCTATCAACAGTCTCACCTTCTTGTTGGATGCATTGATTAATGCAAGTCCAGTCTGCCCTTGGTTTCCATTTCTCAGAGATTCGGTCTGTAAGACCTTTCACTCTGTTGTCTAACTCTGCGCTGCTATGTGGGAGGGGCCTGAGCGCAATATCACGGGGATTCCAGTCGCCACTAATCATGTGCCAATCTGGTCCCACAATTTGTCTGACTACTTTTTCTACCTCTTCTCCATTTAAATTATAACTCAGCCTCATTCCTTGCAAATCTTCTAAGAACTTTCTAAAATTAACTTTTGTATGGGGAATTCCCTCAGTGGCTTTCCGGATGTCTTCTGGAGTCCAAGGTCTATACACTAGAATAGTCGGGTTCTGACCTTCTTGCCCTGCCTGAGGATTAGGCACCTCTATAAGTGGGCATATTTCTTCTTCACTCATATATCGTGAATTTCTACCCATGTGATATAACTCAACATCCCCTTTTGGGTTTCCTGCCCGTGTTCGAGACCTGGTCTTGACGGGATCTCTAACAAACGGTTTCACTTTTGTAGTGACAGCAGAATATCGCAGGGGTGGACTAATTTGTTCACTTGCCTCATATTCTGGTAAGGGAGGTGGAGGGGCCAATGCTATTAATAAATTATTGTCCTCCTTATCTAAAAACATTGCTTTTGAATTATTCTTTTGTTCCCTTCGGTTTACTTCCTCAGTCCACCTGTGTGCCTGAGGAATTCCTAACTGACGTTGCTTTTTTATCCAACCTTTAGAATCGGTTTTAAGCTGTTTGACAAGTTTGACAAGTGACGTTTTTTTTAGTTTACCATCAAATTCATATTTATTAACCCATTTTGAGTAGTATTTAATATTATCAGCACGCTGTGACTGCATGTATTTCGCGTCTTTGGTTAACGGTGGATTTTGGGACCTTTTTGTATAATTATTATCCATTTTGTTCTACCCTTTTAATCGTTACGTAACACCTTATTTTTACGTGGTACCACAGTTTTTTTATAGTCTCCTCAGAATGACTGCCTACCTGCTCTGTTTCCCTGATCTGTGACAAGACAGTAATCTTTCTGTCCCTGACTTATAAACAAAGTCTCTAACAGAGTAAATACAGATCTAGTCTCTGATCTAAAACAGAAAAGAAGGTAGATTCACCTTACCTGAGCCTTCATGATTGATCACCTGGTTCGAGTAAACCCGTCCTTCAGTCGCAGATCAGAAAGTGGCTGGCCTCTTTTGTACGACAATTCAGTCGTAGGACTTTTCAAATAAGAAGAACCGATGTGGTTTCTTCCCCGTACAGTTTCAAGCCACCTGGCCTGTCTGATCCGAGGCGTAATGAAGGTTTCCGGTCCGAAGGACCAATCTGTCAAAGGAAAAAACTTCAAAGACCAATACACGTAATGTTCAGTTAAGGCACTTTAATTTACTTGCAGCAAGGAGACAAAAACATACAAATACAAGGATTTGTCTAACTACTAACAGGAAGTACGTTCATTCTTATACTGTTTTACAAGACATGGCCTTCTAAGCTGACTTAATCAAACACAACTTCAAGCATTGTTCTACAGCAGGTGTTACTTCAGATTTTCTGCTGATATGACTAGATTTGTGGGAAACTTTTTAGAAAAACAACCTGGCCTTGGTGACCAGTACTTCATTTACAAGTGTCTATTGTAAACTGTTACTTTTCAAGGTACGTTTATAATAGAGATACAAGCAAATGCTGATTGCAGTTCATATTTTCAAGCAGGCTTTGTCCTAATTATCTGTTACTTCTACAGCTGTGTATGTTCTCATGGCACAGCGGAACTTCCTGTCTAAGTTTCATATAAGCAGTATTGTTCTATTCATTATTTTCCTAACGCAAGCAGAAATCATCTGCTTCTCAGTAAATTTCCAAGGCACAAGCAAGATTTAGCTGACAGTACAAGGTCAAAAGGCAACTGCAGTTTGTACAGATTTGTGCAGTATGAAATAGAATAAATGTGTTAACTCTTTTAGCTCTGAATGCACTAAGCTTATTACTAATACACACACACAAAAAAAAAAAATATATATATATATATATATATATATATATATATATATATATATGTCTATAGGTGTATGTATATATATATATACATATATATATATAAATATATATATATATATATATATATATATATATATTTATATATATGGGACTACTTCACATGGCTGAAAACACAAAATACTGAATTTTATTTTCAAAAAGTAAAGCAATGGCAAGTGTAACTCCTACACTGCAATTCATGTTTTTGCAGGGGGGCAAGCTCCCCTAAGCTCGCCCACACCCCCTGCAAACTATATATTCCAACTCTGAGATCGCACTACAGTGGGGAAAGGGATACATTTCCTAGTCCGCACTGTATCACAATCTCTAGTTAAAACTTTGAGTACATATCAGCAAATGCACAGTGTTATTCCCTGCTAGGGATTCTCACTCAATTAACATTTGGAAACATGGGAATCGGCCAACTGTCATTCGGCATTCCCATGCTCACCAGAGTTTAATTCTAAATTTTGATAGTAAACCATATATATATATATATATATATATATATATATGGGTCTACCTGACAACGTCGACAAGCCACAACACCGACAACCAGTTTACCGACACCACATAACCGACAGTCCACAAGATCGAAAAGCCACAACATCGACAACCATTTTACCGACAGCACATCAAAACAAATCCCCTGTCCAAAAAGCACACACACAACACAACAACACCAAAATCCTTACAAACCCACACTAAACCTCACATACACAACTATCTACAACATTAACCCAAACCCTAACCCTAAGGTCCGTCACTATCACACACTTACCTAACCCGCCTCTAACCCTAACTCACTTAACCGCCCCTAACCCAAAGACTATCACTACCAAGACACTTACCTAACCAGCCTAACCCTAACTCACTTAACCCACCCTAACCCAAAGACTATCACTACCGACACTTACCTAACCGGCCTAACCCTAACTCACTTAACCCGCCCCTAACCCAAAGACTATCACTACCGCACACTTACCTAACCAGCGCCCTAACCCTAACTCACTTAACCCGCCCCTAACCCAAACATCGTCAATATCGCACACTTACCTTACTCGCACCCTAACGTCCGTCACTACCGCATACTTACACAGCCTTTTCCCATGTCGGTGTTCTCAGCGTCGGTGTTTTCATCCATCGGTCTTCTCAATCATCGATCTTCTGGCGTCGGTAAACTGGTTGTCGGTGTTGTGGCTTGTCGACGTTGTCAGGTAGACCCATATATATATATATATATATATATATATATATATATATATATATCTACACACACACACACACACACACACACACACACACACACACACACACACACACACAAACACACACACATGAATATATATGTGTGTGTGTGAGTTTGTGTGTGTGTGTGTGTGTGTGTGTGTGTGTGTGTGTGTGTGTGTGTGTGTGTGTGTGTGTGTGTGTGTGTGTGTGCGCGTGTGCGCATGTGTGCGTGTGTGTGTGTGTGTGTGTGTGTGTGTGTGTGTGTGTGTGTGTGAACACATTACCTCTATGGTAACACAAAATGGAGAAACTGACCAGACCATATATAGTACTATGACCAGTAGTCTACAAATAGTAACTCCTCCAGTGGTGATTTTCATAGGCCAGTAGAACTGATAGGTTGTGCCTCATGCACTTAGAACTCATCCATTAGTAAGGTGACCCCTTGATTTACAGTCACAAGTGAAACATCTTTATAACATATTCACATATGGTAGTCAGATTTTGTTGTGCTTAAGGCTTAAATATTGATTTACTGTATATTTGCGTACACTTTGGCATCCAATAAAAAGTATGTAAAAACATACATTAACCCACAAGACATTGTGAGCTGAACACTCCTCTGTAGGAGAAAAATGCTGTTATTATTGTTTTTTTTATACAAGAACCAATCCTGGATTAAACAAATTGTGAATCAAAAATGTACTCATCTTTGTAAAAATGCTCTGGAGATAACCAGTGTTTTTGTGTATTAACAAAATGTGTCAAGGATACTGGTGTACTATAGAAATTGGTTTTGAAAATTGATGTGACCATTCTGTATCACTGGTGTTAATACATCCAACTCCATATTACAAGTTCGAGACCAGTAATTGCAAACCATGCAAGTTTAGAAAACAAATCTCAGTTGTAAACTAAATACAGTGAATGTACAGACTCACTGTAGTACCAGTAAAGTGTTTCTTTAAAGGGCTTCCCCTCTGCACCTCACCAAGATGCTGCCCCCTACACCTCTTTTACTTACATATACTAACTCCATGAGGTCTGTACCTTGTAGTAGCAGGAATAATCTGAGACATCACAACTTCAGACTTTGTAGATACACTCCTCTCCCCCCTTTCACACATTCAGTCTTGCTGTTCCATGGCTCACATTTGTAATCCTTGTAATTTTGCAAAGAACCCTGTGCAGGAGAAGATCTTACTGGCTACAGGCTGTAGGTGTGAAAAGTGCTCGAGTATTCCCTACAACTTAAAAACTCTGGACAGATGGATGGCAAAAGAGGAAGCATAACCCATATGTAGGGAATGGGATGCAGAAGGACAAATAGTCATTTCCACTTTGTCAACCACCACTAACAGAGGCAGATGGAAACATCAGCACATGCATTTGGACATTTAAGATCCACATGAATAGCCATTGAGGCTGATGGAAATGTTAACAGATTCCATGAGACCTTTCAGAACCACATGAATGATAACTAACTGATGGAGCCTGAAACATTAACATATACCAGAGGACACTTAATATCCACATGAATAGCCACTGAGACAGATAAAAGCATCAACAAATTTCATGCGATCTTTGAGATCCAGTTTATACCCACTAACTGCATCAGACTAAAAGTTTAACACATGCCACATGACCTTTAAGGGCCACATGACTGATCACTAACTAAAGCAGATCAGAAATTCAACACATGCCACATGACCTTTAAGGATATACATGAATGATGACTACATGAGAAATATGGAAACTTCAGTAAATGCCATTGAACCTAAGGTCCACATGAATGACCACTAAGTGAGAGATATAGAAGCTTCAGTAAATGCCATGGGACCTTTAAGGTCTATGGGAACTACCAACTAGCTGAGGCAGATGGAAACTTTCATCAAAGGATCACCATCTCAAAAGACCACAAACTCTTACCCTTGATATTTTCAGGGGGATTATAGCAAACACCATATATCCCTTTCTGGCTTTCACTAGATGTCCCAAGTCTCTCAACAGTAGTACAGTTCAAGGAATCAAAGAGATCACATGTTCATGTACTTTCAGTCAACCAGCCCCTTCCATTTCTGTAGTAATTAGCCAGTGCAATTAACAAAGGGGAGAGTGGAAATACACACTAAAGCATATGGAACACATTTTAAATATAGTTTATGTGCAATCAACCTTACATAACAAAGAAAAGGCTCATTTCTATGTGGCTACGCATTCTCTTACTCATTTCAAGATATTCTCAGGCTTAACATTTTGCTTCTCCACCTTTCAGAAATTGAGTAATTTGGAGACCTGCAATAGTAATGTCATTTGGCATTTCCCGGTTAGGGGTCACTATAGTTGATCACCGGTCTGCAGATTGATTGGCAGTGGTGTTTTTACAGTGTTGAGTTGTCAGCCCAGTGCCCAAACTTCATAGAAGGCACACACATACACACACACTCACACACACACACACACACACACACACACACACACACACACACACACACACACACACACACACACACACACTTACCTGCATGTCTTTAAAACTCACTGGACCACAGGAAGGACATACAGACTCCACAGAGAAGGAGTTCTAGCTGAGAATCTAACCAGAGAACCCTTTTCTGGGAGGTGACAATGATACCGCTGCACCACTGCGGCAATTTGGAGACATGCAGTGTTGCATGTAAAAGTGGTAGACAATTTTCAGGTCAAGCTATGGACTACAGCTCTCTCACAAACACTAAGTTTACCACCAAAAGGGCATTTTTCATAGACAAGAACATTTTGAGCATTTATATGCAAAGTATCCTTGCATTCAATTGTGAAATGCACTTACAGAAATGTTGGTGCCAGCCATTTTATTGATTCGACGCATATGCTTCAGGAACAGTGATCCGTGTGTACAGTTATCTTTAATATCACGTATGGAGTTCTTTGTGCTAAACAAAAATGCATGAATCATTTCATGCAAAAGTATCTGCAAAGAGCAATGAAAACAGAAGCGTTATTTTATAATTAAACATTTTTTAATGTTAATACATCCCATAAGTGCAACACAGCAAATCAGCAGTTCAGACTACCCAAGTGGACATTTTGAATTGTGGTTTTTTTTCATTGTATCACAATCAATTGCTCAGCTTGCTGAACACCAGTTTTTATGCTGCAAGTTTAGATGTTTATGAGTTCTATCCCTGTAACTGGAACTTAGGCATAAATTCAGACATTTGCACTGCATTATGGGTTCTATCCTCACATTAGGCACCAGAGTACATATGTGTGATCTGTCAATGTTTTCCAGCATGAAGGAAATGTTTCTTTCCCAAGTTACCATACTGTGGGTAACAAGTAATAAAGCGATTATCTATTTATTTTATGTATTTAGATTTGTTTACTGGGAAAGTCTGACAGTGCACAGGTACTCTTTTTCAGCACAGGCCTAGGGAGGAAAGCTCCAAGGTAACAAATGTAATGCAATTCTACCTGATAAGGTGGCAGTTAAAGTTAATAAAGATATATGGTGTCTCTTCTATAATGAATAGTAGGAGCAGACTGGTATCAAGATGTTTCTGTTGCAAAGAGTAAGGGGAGGTTTGGCCTACATAAAGAGGACACAGTTCAGGAAAGCATAGCAGACAGATACAGAGATTTCCATTGTAAGATACTCAACACAACACAAGATCATCTTATAATGAAACAAAAATATGTACTGGGATTCTACTCACTGATGTCAGTTATTGCACATTATGATTTTGAAGTAAAGTTCTATTTCTGTGAGGGTAATGGTTGGCTTCCACAGTTGCTGCCCCCTTGTGTCATCTGATATTTGCCCCATATAAAAACAGTGTTACCCCATGCCATGTTTGCAGTGTGCCTTAAAGAATGGTGTTAAATATGAACACAAGTCAAGTGACTGAAGGGGATTTGGGCACTTGTGAGTAAACTACTGAGCTAGAAATACATTTGCCTCATGTGTCTTCATTTACTAGGTTTGTGTTTTTAGTCTATAGAGGTACACACTATGGGAACACCCCAAAACCACATCTGAGTATGGAAGAACCAACACATTGTCAAAAAAATGGAAGCTGTACCCTTAACATATGGCTACATCTGCTTGAAGAATTATGTTTTCATTATTCTGTATCGTACATGCTCAGCTCAGCAGACAAAACATTCCCAGGTTATCTTTGCACCTCTCCACTTCTTACAATACCCCACATTTTTCTCCACCATTTTTCAGCTACTGACCAAGGAAACATACTTTTAATAGACATACTCAGCCAAAAGACCTGAATTCTCTTATCAGTTCTAGTGTTATGATATTCACATAACTTTCATATTTTCATATCTGCCTAAGGAAACTTTGGTCTTTGCCAAATCTCTAGAATACAGTTCTTAGCTAAACTTTTTGGTGGTTGGCATATGGGAACTTACCTTTTATTATCAAAGCCAAAAGAAAGACCTGGAGGCAATATCCAGTGTATATAGTATTTGGCAAAGGTACTCAATAAGGACAAAGGTACAGTTATACAGGTATTGTCAGAGAAAGCATTGCAGAAAAAGGCCACAGAAATAGAGACAGCTCTTGTAGAATGAACTTCAAGTAATGATAGTGATAATTTCTTAGACTTCTAATAAATGAAGGATATGTGATTTTACAGCTAATGATACAGATGGTGTTTAGTTACACTTTGATCTAGCTTTTGGGAGGCATATAAATGAAAGAAAGAAAGAAAGAAAGAAAAAGAAAGAAAAAGAAAGAAAGAAAGAAAAAGAAAGAAAGAAAGAAAGAAAGAAAGAATTGCTTCCCATTCCTAAAAGTCTTTTTCTGTCCACATATGCACCAGTGTTGTCTGGCAACATCTGGATAATGTGACAGGTATTCCCTTTAGTTAGTATATTCCTTGTGCAGTTTTGGAAGCCCGGTGGATTGATTCAGGTTTGAGTCTGCCACAGCCTTTGGCATAAATGCTAGGCTAGTTCTTGATAAAACCATTTTCCTCTAAAAGCATGTATGATGATGTGAGGTATTGCCAGCTATGCCAGGAGAAGTAGGGCAGTGGATGTGTATGGCAGCACAGCTAGCTAGAATTGCATAAAAATGTATATATTACTTGAATATCAAACTGATTTGTACAGATGCTTGTGCTGAAAATGGATTTGTAAAGTTGCTTGCGGTAAAATGTACCAACAGTGGTCCTGACTGCATTGTAATTAAATTAAATATAAATATGTTAACAGTGGATACTGGAAAAGAAGAGGTTAAGCTCAGCTTCAGCTAGCTTTGGAAAATAGTAAAAAATTATATTACTGGGCCTAGGTCATAAAGATGTTATTTCACAGTTTTGAATGAAGCCAGAGATGCAATGTCTGTAAGAAACATGGTTTGTTAGTCTCTGTAGGAGGAGTAGAAGTTTGTAATTGTTTTATGACTTCCAGGAGCTGCACCAGATCTGAGCAATGCCCTTTCTTGTGTATTATTTACATGTAGCTGCTAAATCCTAGCAGTTTATAGCAATGATGGGGTTGCATGGAAAAAAGTAGTCAGATGACCAGATGTACGTGATGTCATTCTGGAATCCATTACTAAAATAATGTGTAATACTAGTTGAGGGTGAAGTCTCATGGCACTCTGTTTTGTAAACCTGACGTAAAGGATTGTTCACCTACTATGTTTTGCCTTGTGCTAGTAAGTGACCAGGGAATATTTTAGATTAGTCAGGAAAATATAGTGAGATTAGTTAAGTACTGTTTTTATGTATCTGTTTGAATCTATTCATCTGTGTTATTTTAATATTTCCTGTGATTGAATCTCCGGTGTTTATTGTAAATAGGCATTCAGTATTTCATGTTCTTTTATTATTTATTATTAAATATATTTAAACCTTTCATTGTGGCTGGTCTTTTTAGTAAATATTTAATCTTTGAGGGTACTTATATTCATTTGGTAATGCTGCGGCCACTCTTGAAAGTCTTACTGCTTGGTCAATATTACCATTGGTATTAGTATTAACTTCACTCAATATAACTGGATACCCTTTTAACAGCCTTATAGTAGCTGACTGGTGGCAGTGAATCTACCTTATAGTCTGGGCAAAGTTGGTAGAGCGGTTAATCTGTACCAGTCTTTCCCAGGTGTGTGTGTGTGTGTGTGTGTGTGTGTGTGTGTGTGTGTGTGTGTGTGTGTGTGTGTGTGTGTGTGTGTGAAAATTAAATCTCAAAGAGTGTGTGTGTCAGCTGCTTGGAGCAGGGACATGAAGCACTAGTTTCACAGAGAGGGTGCTGGAAGACTTGGCTTGGGCAATCATCTGAGGACTTAACCCTATAGCTGTGATAGAGGGGAACCTTACTGGGGCCCTGGAGGGAGACAGATATAAAGAAATCCAGACCCTAGGGTGACTGTGCTCTTACGGGAAATTGTGCTTGATGCAGAGAGGTCTGTATTTGGAAATACTGAGTGTATCCATTTGTATTCCAAGTGAATGTCCCTCTCCATTGTCACTGGTGAGGATTCAGGCTTCTTGATTACTGATCCAGTGCGGGGACGTTACATATTGGTGAGCAGTGGTGCTGACATTAATTGAACTTCTGTAGCCTGTAGGCAGTTGTCACTAAAGGTGTGTCCTCTTAGCAGCCACAAGGTAAGCATTCGGTTTCATTTCACAACATTTGTATTTATTTATTTATTTATTTTTTGGTTAAGTTTTATCTTGGAAAGCAGGCAAAGATGTCAGCTGAGGATTATGGCAAGCTGACAAAGAAACATTTGGTCAAGGTGTGTGAAGCCAAAGGACTGATGTATGCCAACCTGACTAAAGATTAAATGATTTCAGCCTTAGTCACAGCTCAGACCAGCAATCAGGAGGATAACCTGTCTGGTGATGGCAATTTGCAGCCCTCAGAGTCAGGACAGTTCACTCTTTCCTCAGAGGACTTTAAAACCCATCTGGAGATAAAGAGACTTGAACTGGAGACCAAACATTTGGAACTAGAATCAGCAGAGAGACTGTGGCATTTGGAGGCCGAAGAAAAGGAGAAGCAGCATCAACATGAGAAGGACATGCTGACCCTTCACCAGGGTCATGAAAAGGAGAAGCAGCATCAACATGAGAGGGAGATGCTGAACTTTCACCAGGGTCATGAAAAGGAGAAGCAGCATCAACATGACAGGGAGATGCTGGCTCTTTACCAGGGTCACAAAAAGGAGAAGCAGCATCAACATGAGAGGGACATGCTGACCCTTCACCAGGGTCATGAAAAGGAGAAGCAGCATCAACATGAGAAGGACATGCTGACCCTTCACCAGGGTCATGAAAAGGAGAAGCAGCATCAACATACATGAGAGGGACATGCTGACCCTTCACCAGGGTCATGAAAAAGAGAAGCAACATCAACATGACAGGGAGATGCTGACCCTTCACCAGGGTCATGAAAAGGAGAAGCAGCATCAACATGAGAGGGACATGCTGACCCTTCACCAGGGTCATGAAAAGGAGAAGCAGCATCAACATGACAGGGAGATGCTGACCCTTCACCAGGGTCATGAAAAGGAGAAGCAGCATCAACATGAGAGGGAGATGCTGACCCTTCACCAGGGTCATGAAAAGGAGAATCAGCATCAACATGAGAGGGACATGCTGACCCTTCACCAGGGTCATGAAAAGGAGAAGCAGCATCAACATGAGAAGGACATGCTGACCCTTCACCAGGGTCATGAAAAGGAGAAGCAGCATCAACATGAGAGGGACATGCTGACCCTTCACCAGGGTCATGAAAAGGAGAAGCAGTATCAATATGAGAAGGACATGCTGACCCTTCACCAGGGTCATGAAAAGGAGAAGCAGCATCAACATGAGAGGGACATGCTGACCCTTCACCAGGGTCATGAAAAGGAGAAGCAGCATCAACATAAGAGGGACATGCTGACCCTTCACCAGGGTCATGAAAAGGAGAAACAGCATCAACATGAGAGAGACATGCTGACCCTTCACCAGGGTCATGAAAAGGAGAAGCAGCATCAACATGAGAGGGACATGCTGACCCTTCACCAGGGTCATGAAAAGGAGAAGCAGCATCAACATGAGAGGGACATGCTGATCCTTCACCAGGGTCATGAAAAGGAGAAGCAGCATCAACATGAGAGGAGATGCTGACCCTTCACCAGGGTCATGAAAAGGAGAAGCAGCATCAACATAAGAGGGAGATGCTGACCCTTCACCAGGGTCATGAAAAGGAGAAGCAGCATCAACATGACAGGGAGATGCTGACTCTTCACCAGGGTCATGAAAAGGAGAAGCAGCATCAACATGAGAAGGACATGCTGACCCTTCATTAGGGTCATGAAAAGGAGAAGCAGCATCAACATGAGAAGGACATGCTGACCCTTCACCAGGGTCATGAAAAGGAGAAGCAGCATCAACATGAGAGGGACATGCTGACCCTTCACCAGTGTCATGAAAAGGAGAAGCAGCATCAACATGAGAGGGAGATGCTGACCCTTCACCAGGGTCATGAAAAGGAGAAGCAGCATCAACATGAGAAGGACATGCTGACCCTTCACCAGGGTCATGAAAAGGAGAAACAGCATCAACATGAGAGACACATGCTGACCCTTCACCAGGGTCATGAAAAGGAGAAGCAGCATCAACATGGGAGGGAGATGCTGACCCTTCACAAGGGTCATGGAAGTAATGGGGAAGGGAATAACTGAACCTCAGAAGTAATAAAGGTCAGCAAATTTCTTCCACAATTTACAGATAGTGATAATTTTGGTAGCTTTATTTATATACTTGAAAGAGTACATAAACAGTATAATGTTGACCAAGGGCTCTAGGTACAGTTTCTGACCTCCTTACTCCTTGGTAAAGCTGTAACTGCTGTTTCTAAATTGTCTGATATTTATTGTTTAAACTATGAAAAAGTAAAGAAATGTTTACTTAAATGTTTTAAGTTGACAGCTGACCCTTGCAGAAAAAAGTTTTGTGAGCACAGAGCAAGGCAGATGAAATTGTGTGTGATTATATTGCTGAATTAAGCACCCATTTTCATAGATGGGTGAGTGGGTGTCATGTCACCACTTTTGAAGGGTTGGGAGACCTTTTGGTGAGGGAACAAGCCCTTAGCACTTTGCCTGGGACATGAGGATCCTTGGTTGCAGTCAGGGTGTCCCACAGAGCTGTGTCCTAGGCCCTTACTTATTTAGATTGTATCTCTCAGACCTGACTTTTTCATGTGAGGTGTTCAACTGTCTGTATGCAGATGGCCTGAAATTGGGTAAACTGATTGTATGTGTTACAGATAGGGCATGTCTGCAAAATAACTTGACAAAATTGACCATTTGTGCACAGGAGAATAAAATGCTGATAAATACATCAAAGCGATTGAGATTTGGGAGACATAAAGTGAAAGGTGAATATTTAATACAGCACACAGCAATTGAAACTGTAGACTCATTTAAGGACTTTGGTATATGGGTAGATTCAGCTATGAGTTTTTATAATCATATCAACCAATTGGGGAATGATAGTTATAGAACTATAGGTTGTATGAAAATATTTATAAAATCTAGGAAATCAAAAATGATGAAGTTATTGTTTGTTAGTTACATTAGACCCAAACCTGAGTACGGAATAACAATATGGGAGCCCTATAATAAAGCAAGCATGAGTAAACTGGAAAGACTACAGTGGAAATATACCAAGGGCATCCATGGATGTGAAAATTTAAGTTATTATGAAAGACTAAAATATCTGAACTTGCACAGTGTCTCTTACAGATATCTAAGAGGAGATCTTATTTAGGTATATAGGGCATTTAGAGACAACTACCTCTGGGAATGTTTGGGGTTATCAAAAAGTAGTAGAGAATCCTTAGACAACCTATGTAGAAGATGTTATAGGAATGGGAAGTGTACTAATTGGTTCTCTGACAGAGTAGCTGATGCATGGAACAGACTACCAAATTACATTAAAGCAAGTACTAGTTTAGATATTTTTAAGAAAAGTCTTGACACTTATTATGGGAACAAGTGTTATAGTATGGCAAGCTAGAAGGGCTTTTAATGCACATGATTGAACTATTTGTATGTATGTATGTATGAGAATCTGGTTAGCAAACCGAGAGTGTAACTCAGCAGATGAGCTGGGAAAAAAGGGGGATCTCAACTTAGTAAGCAGGGCATCACTGCACAGGAAAGGGATACCCAATGCTGCACATGGATATAAGGGAACCTATGGTGGGCAGCCTAAACCACCCCAACACAATCCACCAGTAACAGAGGAAGCCTTAAGTTCAGGTACACAGCCAGGATTAAAGGTTATTTGCTTTAAATATATCCTGTGGGGCCATGTATCATAGAGATGTCCACAGAGGCAAGGTGGGGAACAATGTATCATAGAGATGTCCATGGAAGCAAGGTGGGGAACAAAATGTGGAGGAGCCAGCAAGTGGGAATAACAGTATGCCAGTGGTATATTATCTGCAGACAGCAGGGGGTACCAAACTATCACAAGAGGTTATATCCTATCTTAGTGGATGGAAAAACAGGCCACTGCTAACAGAGACACAGCCTCTGACATAACCATTGTGAAGCCTGCAGCGGTTAAAGAGGAACAGTACTTGCTTGGTCAGTCCATTCCAGTCAGAGCTTTAGGATGGATCCCCTTCCAAATACCTCTGGCCAGGGTTCACTTTGACTGGAAGGGTGGGAAAGGAATCAAGCAAGTAGGTGTGCTTGAGGAGATCCCTGCAGATGTCCTGATGGAGAATGATTTTGATAATGCAATACCTTGTGTGCATGCAGTTACATTCAATCAGGCTTGGGGACAGGCATGTGGGTCTGGATGCCTGGGGAGACACAGACATACATCACACCTGAAGCCATGGCTGATGATGTTGCTATTTCAGGGAGGGAGCCTTAAAGTGAGCTGCTGGTAGGCACTTATGATCCCTTGGACAGAGTGACTGCAAGGGCAGAGGTGAGTGGTAGTACCCAGGCTGAGAGTGAGGCACCACTGTCAGAGGATACCAGACTTCCTTTGGAAGGGGAGCTGGGAAGAGTCACAAAAGTAGAGGTGTGGAATGCTCAGATCTCAGACCCTACATTGCAAGGCTAGAGGGAGGTAGCTAAGGACGCACCTGATTCTCAATGAAAGGGGAATCTGTATACTGGAACTAAGGGTTACTGTATAGAGAGTGGACCCCTGAGGTAGGGCTAGAGGCTGAGGTAATACAGCAATTGGAAGTGCCTCGAGCCTACCATCTGGCACTTCTAGCCATATCCCATGACATTTCTTTTGCAGGTCATATGGGCATAAAGTGCACCAAGAGATGTATTATGCAGAACTTTTATTGGTCTGGGATTGCAAGGGATGTAGCAGGATTTTGCACAACCTTTGAGCAGTGCCAAAATGTAGGCAATGCAGGAAACAAGGTCAAAGCTCCTGTGATGCCTTTGCCTGTGATTCAGGAGCCATTTCAGAGGGTAGCTATGGATATTGTGGGGTTTCTGAGTATCCCAAGTTCCACAGGGAAGATGTATATCCTGGAGTTAGTATATTATGCTACTAGATACCCTGAGGTGGTGGCTCTGTCCTCCATTGAGGCAGAGAAGGTGGCAAATGCTTTGTTAGAGATTTTCAGGAGGGTAGGTTTCCATAGAGAAATACTGACTGACAGAGGTGCCAATTTCATGTCAGATCTGCTGGCTTGTCTGTGGAAGTTCTGTGCTGTGAAACACCTAAAGACCACCCCTTACCACTCCCAGACTAATGGTCTTGTGGCACGGTTAAACTCTACACTAAAGACCATGCTGTGGGCATTTACAGACCAGTTTAAGAGCGAGTGGGACAAATATTTGCCCCATCTGCTGTTTGCTTACAGAGAGGTACCCCAGGAATCCACACATTTTCACCCTTTGAGTTGCTGTATGGGCATAGGGTGAGGAGGCCTTTAGATTTGATTTGTGATGATTGGGAGGGTGAGTATGAATCCCACAAGGAGTCTGCTGTGGCATATATACTAAACCTCAGGACAAGGCTTAGGGAGATCATGGTCTTGGCCCAGGAAAACCTGGCAGAATCCCAACAGCAGAAAAATGTCTGGTATGACAGGAATGCTCAAGCCCAAGAGTACGCTGTGGGACAGCAGGTGATGGTTGTCATTCCTGTCAGACACAATAAGCTGCAGGCAGCTTGAGAGGGACCCTTCAAAGTGGTAAGGAAGTTCAGTGATGTTAACTACATGATAGAACTACTAGTTAGGAGGCAGGGGCCCAAATTGTTCCATGTTAACATGATGAAACCTCACCATGATAGGGAGGTGCTTGTGCAAAGTATCAGCAGTAGGAGGCAGGAGGAGTCTGAGCAGGATCTTTGGCTACAGTGAGCCAGCCAGCAAAATGCCAGGTTACTATGGTGGAGCCAAGGGCTGCAGGCGTATGACATGACAGTGTAGCACTGTAGTGGGGTCAGCAATGCCAGTGCAGATGGGATCTCAAGACAGGGCATAGGTTAATGTATTCCCAGAAAGGCTCATTCCTCTCAAGTAATGTTTCTCAAAGGGTCACTTCAAAAACTAGCTTGAGTCTACAAAGGAGGGGAGAGATGTGACAATGTGAAGTATTACCACCTATGCCAGGAGAAGCAGGGCACTGGATATGTAACATATGCCAGCACAGGTAGCTGGAATTTAGTAAAGAATTATATGTTATTTGAATATTAAATAAATGATAAAAATTGCAGTGCAAGGGGCTGAAATGCAGACTCAGGTTTAATAACCACAAATCACTCAGAACATTAAGCACTTTCATTTCTCTCAGGAGACTTCATCAGAATAATGACATAGGTTGATCTTCCTTTCTAGACTTCTTGCTATGCAGATCCATGTCGTGTCACTTTGGTTTCCTCCACTAGAGTCTTCCATATTTGAAGATGGAACTGTGGAAGACTCTAGTACAGGAAACAAAAGTGACTCAACTTCGATGTGCATAGCAAGAACTCTAGAAAGGAAGATCAACCTATGTCATTATTCTGATGAAGTCTCCCAAGAGAGATGAAAGCACTTAATGTTCTGAGTGTTTTGTGGTTATTAAACTTGAGTCTGCATTTCAACCCCTTGCATTGTCTTTTTTTATTGTTTATTGGATGTACTGTGGATTCACACATCACCCTGTTTGTTTTTATTTGAATATCAAACTGATTTGTACAGATGTTTGTGCTGAAAATGGATTTGCAAAGTTACTTGTGTTAAAAATGTACCAACAGTGGGTCCTAACTGTATTGTAACTGAATTATATATATATATATATATATATATATATATATATATATATATATATATATATATATATATATATATATATATATATATGTGTGTGTGTGTGTTAACAGATGATACTGGAGGACAAGAGGTTAAGCTCAGGTCAAGCTAACTTTGGAAAATAGTAAGAAATTAGATTACTAGGCCTAGGTCATACATATGTTATCTCACAGTTTTGAATGAAGCCAGAGATCCAATGTCTGTAAGAAGCATGGTTTGTTGGTCACTGTAGGAGGTGAAGAAGTCTGTAATTGTTTTATGACTTCCAGAAGCTGTACCAGGTCTGAACAATGCTCTTCTGTGTGTTTTATTGACATGTAGGTGCTAAATCCTGGCAGTTTCTAGCAACAAGGGTTGCATGGAAACCAGAAGTCAGATGATCAGATGTATGTGATGTCATTCTGGAATCCAAAACTAAAATAATGTTTACTACTGGGTGAGACTGAAGTCTCATGGCACTCTGTTTTGGAAACCTGACATAGAAGGATTGTTCACCTTCTTCATCTTGGCTTGCACTAGTAAGTGACCAGGGAATAATAATTATTTAGATTAGTCAAGAAAATATAGTGAGCTTGGCTAAGTACTGTTTTTCTGTATCTGTGTGAATTTACCCATCTGTGTTATTTTAATATTTCCTGTGATTGAAACTCTGGTGTTTATTGTAAATACATATTCAGTATTTCATGTTATTTTATTATTTATTATTAAATGTATTTAAACATTTCATTGTGGCTGGTCCTTTTAGGAAATATTTAATCTTTAAGAGTACTTATATTCATTTGGTGATGCTCCAGCCACTCTTGAAAGTCTTACTGCTTGGTCAACATTACCATTGGTATTAGTATTAACTTCAGTTTGTATAATTGGATACTCTTTTAAGAGCCTTATTGTAACTGACTGGCAGCAGTGAATCTACCTTATATTCTGGGCAAAGATGGTAGAGCAGTTAATCTGTGCCAGCCTTTCCCAGGTATGTGTATGTGAAAATTAAATCTCAAAGAGTTTGTGTGTCACATACTAGGAGCAGGACATAAAGCACTGGTTTCACAGAGAGGATGCTGGAGGATTTGGCTTGGACACTTGACTGAGGACTTAACCCTATAGCTGTACCAGTGGGGAGTCTTCTTGGGGACCTGGGGAGAGATAGAGAGAGAAACCCAGACTGAGTGTGTGGCCTGTGTTCTCTTAAGGGAAATTGTGCTTGATGAAGAGAGCTGCATCTGGAAATGTATTCCAAGTGAACATCCCTCTCCAGTGTCACTGGTGAGGATTTAGGCTCCTTGATTACTGGCCGGGTAGGGATGTCACAGCGTGTATATGGAGAGTTACCACACAAGGCTTGGAATCTGGAAATCCTTCTGGCATAAGTCAGAGCTTCCAAGAAGAGCATTTTCCACAACAACAAATACTTTAACCTTACAGAATATGCTGATTCAAGATGACAAAGGCTTAGTTTCACCAAAAGAAAGTACAGATCCTATGGGGGAACAGGATCCCTGATGAAAAGACACTTACAAAAGATACCACTCAGGGTGGCCTTGCTGATTATAAGAAAGGCTAAACACAACATATTGTCTGCAAATTAGACATGGCAACCAAATGCACTTTACTTATTACTTATTACTATATTGGAAACCTAGAGGGTAATTAATGTTGTGTTGTGCAGCTCAGACAGATAAAGTTTTCAATTTGTCCTTAAATGTTTTCTTAGTGGAAAACTGATGGAAAGATGACAGACTAGCTAGCTATCAGGCTTAACATTGCCTCACTAGTGGGTAACACTCTAACTATTAATTAATAATGTATGATTTGATAGTTTATGCAAGAAATTTCTCTTTTTCCAGAGGTAGCATGATCTCAAAGTTGACATGTAAAACAACACCCAATGCACATGAAGTGACAGAACAGGAGCCCAAATTTAATGAAACCACACTTCACAAGAATTAAATGTTTTGACCTTCAAATAGATCTTCATCATAATAAATTGATTAACCATTATGAAAACTTTTAAACACTTGAACATAATCACGATACTGTCAGGTGACTAAACTATTTACACTTGTTCTTGTTTCTATTCCTTTTTAAAACATTTACATAAATTATAACTCCATTAAGACCTGGAGCAACATAAGCATTTAAAATCATTTACTATTTCATTTCCAATTTACTTTGTTATCTTCATTATCATTAAAATTATTGGGAACAAAATCTGTCCCATAAAAAGTAAACCTTTTAATTTGTTTACATTCCATAGAGTGCTTAGCCAACACAACGTTGCAGTTTCTTTTTTTAATAGCATATTAATGTTTGTATATTCTATTTTTGAGTTGCCTGTTGTTTTTTCCAATAAAATAATAGTCACAAGAGAGGCACTGTACATAATATACAACAAAAACAGCATTACAAGTGAAATACCCTAGAACAGCATAAGACCTCTTTGTTGATTAACAATAAGAATGGAGCCATCAGATATATGTCTACATATAGAACAATTCAAACATTTATATGTTCCTATTTTTCCATTGTTGTTGTTTCCAGCTCTCGGAGATAGTATACCTATGTAGCAGGCAGTGCGGCTTGCTGCCCTGCAGACAAATAGAAAAAAAAAAAGATACTGTTTGCTGTTTTTACAATTTTGACTGTGGATCTCAGTTGAATGATACTGATGAACTGTGACTGATATTATGTGAATCAATGACAATTCTGATGGACTTCCTTTAGGAACCTGAATAGCCATTACTTTACTGAAAAGTCCTTGATCTCTGGCTATTTGTGGAAGTGAAACAGCCAGGCTTTTAATTTTAGAGCTCATAGGTTTGGGTTATTCTCCATAAAAGGTGACACAGCAGTATCTTCTTGAGGATAACATGAGGAGGCTCCACTTAAAATTTCTGTAAGAATGGGAACCACACCTTTGTGGGCCAGAAAAGGGATATTAGAATGACCCTGGCATTCTAAGATGTTGCTGTCTGTATGAACTCCATCAGAGGAAATGGAGGAAAAGTATAAAATAATCAGCTGAGACCAAGCCTAGACTAACAAAATCCTGCTTTATCCAATATATAGAGGGGTACAAGTGAAAGATCTTCAGCACTTAGTGTTGGTCAGAAATGCAAACAGATTACAGGCAGGGAATTCCCACCTTCAGAACAATATCCTGCCAGTGGCCAAGCTGATGAACCTCTCATGGGTTATTAGAAGGCAACAGCTGCATCTGTTAAAACTGGATACCCTGGAATATCATCTTCATCTTCTAGAAAATGGTAGGTTTACAAAATGAATAGCAGGATTACCAGGAGGAGGGAGATTATGGAGCACCTGAAAGGATACGAAGACTGACCTTATCTTCAGGACATTCCTGAAAGGATAGGAAGACTGACCTTATCTTCAGGACATTCCTGAAAGGATAGGAAGACTAACCTTATCTTCAGGACATTCCTGAAAGGATATGAAGACTGACCTTATCTTCAGGACATTCCTGAAAGGATAGGAAGACTGACCTTATCTTCAGGACATTCCTGAAAGGATAGGAAGACTGACCTTATCTTCAGGACATTCCTGAAAGGATAGGAAGACTGACCTTATCTTCAGGACATTCCTGAAAGGATAGGAAGACTGACCTTATCTTCAGGACATTCCTGAAAGGATAGGAAGACTGACCTTATCTTCAGGACATTGATGGTCATCAATGACTCCTGTGAATAGCATCTCCTTTTGCCCATCTGCTTATTGATTTTTCTCCCCCATCTAGGGCCAAGGCATTCATAGTGAATGAGGCCAAAGGTGTAAGGACAGCAAAGGGGCAGCCGTGAAGAAGGTCACTCAACTCTAGCCACCATGGCAGACTGTTGCAACACACAGAATAGTTTTATCATTTGCTGCTGGAAATCCCATTGTACTGGGACCACTCTGACTGAAGATTCCACTGCATATCTCTCCAGCACACTCTGACGTGTTATCACAAAAACAGTGGCTGCAGTAAAGCCCCAGTTGTAGCAGTAAGAGATCTGATCATGCCTGGCTTACTGAGATCAGGGATGTAACTGTCTTCAAGCTGCTTATCATTCTGTTCAGTGATATTTAGATCCACAGATCTTGGTACTGATTGCAGGTCCAATAAACATAATAGCCTGTGTGGGCTAGAGATGTGACTTCATAAGACCGATCATGTGACTTCCAGGCAAGAGAATAAGCAGGAGGAGGAGGAGATCCCGGTGCTGGATGACAGGGTCACTGACACTGATCCCAGGCTCCAAAAGCGGTCGTCCAGGTAAGAGAACAGTCTTATGCAATGTAGATAGAGATGAGCCACCGCACTACCATGCATTTAAAGAACAGTAGTGGAATGGGCTTGAGACAAGTTGGTAGGGCCCTGAATTGATAATGATTGTCTTCTATTCTGAAGTAGGGGAACTTCCTGAATGTTCTGGCAATTTGTTATGTGTAAGTATCCTGAAAGTCTGAACAATATCTCCAACCTTCTGTGGATGGAAATTGGGAGGCTGAAATGAAGCATGATTATGTGACAAGACTGTCTGGGAACAAAGGTGTTTAGGCTGCTGAGATCCAGAATGTGACAGAAGTTCTGTGTCTTTTGGGATAACAAAAAGAACATGGAATAATGTCCTTTCCTTACACGTTCTGTTGGGACATCATGCACGGCACATTCTGTGGGGATCCCTTGCAACTCTTTACTCACCTGCATTACTGACAGGGTGGCATATCAATCAGTGAATCAGATAAAGCATCAGTTAGTAATAATCTCCCTTATTTGCCTCTCTTTTGATATTTTGTGTCATTTGGAGAGGTGTAGAAGGGATCTACCCTGGCTGAATCCCACAGGATCTCACAGTGAGAGTCAGGAATATGAAAGACCCCCCCCCCCCCAGGTGGGGACTAAGACCTCACCAGTACTGATGCCTTACATTGCTATTGGGCCATCAGTGTTGCTAGTGGATGGATTTTGCTGGCCGCCATTATTGCTGTTACTTGGGTTATGCTGGCTGGCTGACAAGATCCAGCTCCCTGGCACTGTGGGTTCTCTGGGGTGTACCAGAAAAAGAAGCATTCTTAGACACACTTATTTTCTGAAAAAGAAGCATTGTGTAGAATGAAACGTTACTCACAGAAGCACTGGGGAGAATGAAACATGACTCCAGTGGCTCAAAGTAATTACATTTTCTGCTTCATGCCCTAGAGATACTGATCAGCAGTTTTGCAGTGGGTTTGCCCACCTGTTGCCCTGCATACCCATATCTGTAAATAAACTAATTTGTAGATCACACAACTTTGGGAAGAAGGAGACCCTTTGCCTCCCAAGTGTTCAGCAACATTGCTGTGTTCAATGCACAGCTTTGGATAAAATACAGGAATTGATAAAAAAAAGTGACGATTCCTATTTTGTCAAAACATTATTCAATGGTCTTTTGTAAATTCACAGATCTGCCCAGACTTTATCTTACTATAGCTTTTGACCTGCAATGCCATATCTGAATCTTGTCCATATAAAAATGTCTATTGACATCTTGAAGAAAAGATAAATTCAGACCACCTGCTAAATGCAGCACACATACTTTTGCAGTACTCCACAGCAGAACATATTACATTCTTATCTATCAAGAAAAAATAAAATGTGGCTTTTAAGCTAAACATAAAGAAAACACTTTCTGTATATAAAATAATAAAAAAAAAACATACCTCCACAATATCCTTTCTTGGTCTAAATTTCAAAACTGGTTCACTAAGTAAGATGGAACAGTCACCACTTTTTTTTTTATAGCGGCACACTCCAATTTTACTAAAAAGCAAAACTAAAAATTATTCTGCTGTACATAAAAGCACGTCATAAATCAGATGAAATTGAAATCAAAGTTTATCAAATCAAGTACACATTTACAAAGAAAAAAATGTCAAATTTAAAGGAAAGTCAAAATGTAACAGGTGTGTACTGTTAATGCCTTCCAAGACACTGGCAAATTATGAGAGTGACTGAACCTGAACTGGTGCAAGCAGTAAGGAAAAAGAAGCCCAGGTGCATTAAGCCTTTCTTCTGTCTAGAGCTGGTGAGTGTGATTAAATAAGGCATTCATTACAAAATACAGTCTTCCAAACTACATTCCTGGAGAAGACAATTCCATACTTAATAACAACAAGCACCTCCAGGCTTGGCCAAAGTTTTCTCTTCTGTACCCATCTGGGCTCCCCTTCAGTACTAGGTTCGGACTTCCCAGTCATTACTAGTGATTAAACTGGTATATATCTGTACCGACTCATGTTCATTAAAAGATGTATGCCAACAAAGTGGCTTTAAAAACATCAGACTTATACAGCAGACATGACATTTAAAGGAAGAATTTAGTTTCCAGAAAAAAAATTAAAAGGAAAACACAACTTTGAAGATAAGCATGCATGTTGTTAGTTGTTAAAGGTGCTACTGCTGCTCTTGGAATTCCCCTCCATGATCACGATGTAAGTGAAGGAAGTAAAGGAACCAGTGGGTACTGTAATACATTTCATGATACTATGCATTGTTACCAACCCACCTCTACCTCACTTATTACAGTTTAGCAGTGGTGTATTTGAGTTTGTTGCTATTTGCTGCCACTCTCCAGCCTCATAACTATAATGAAAACAGTAATAACTTACACTTAGCTGCTGTTGATACATACTCCCCATTTGATCACTGTAGAGATACAATTACTATATTTCAGTTTACTGCTGTCATTCACTCCCCCAACACCATGGTTGCTATGATGGTAACAGTAACATATTCCAGTTTGCTGTTTTCATTTACTGACATACCTCCCCAGCCTTGATCACTATAATGACAAAAGTAAAGCATTTCAATTTGTTGTTGTTATTCACACTCCCTACCTCAATCACTATAATGGCAACAGTAATGTATTTCAATTTGGTGTTGTTATGCACTTCCACACACCTCATCCCAATCATTGCAATTATAACAAAAACATAGAAATTGTATGCTTACCAGACATTGTAAGAGAACATGGACTGACTAGCTATGCTGTAGTATGTGAGTGGAAGGGATTAAAAAGGTACTGTCTTAGTCAATGATTCTCTGGTAATCAGCATTTTAAACAAAAACTATATTTATTAAATTATCATATATGATATAGGCAATCTTACATTTATATAAATGAAAATAAACCATACCGACACAATCTCAGTTGCAAACAGTATACATTACAAACCGTGCAAACACAACTGTAGCTGCAAACATACATCACTTATAATATATCTAGTCACTGACAGTCAACCATTACATAGTTCATTCAATTCCTACCTTCTTTTAAACCTTGTTCCTCCTCTGCATGTATTGATCCCACACTTCCCATTTTTCCTATGTAATTGCTTTTTCTAGTAGTTGCTTTTTTGGCAGTCATCATGATTAGACTCAGCAAGCCCTTACCATATTTAGGTAATTCCAATTCTGTATCATAGCTCAAAAAATCATTTATTTAGTTACACCAATTTGCTCACCCAACATATCTAATAGAGCAGTCTGCAGGGACTCTTTAAAGTGTGCCTACTTATTTCACTCTCAGAAAATAAGTTCCCAGTTACCTCTTTTTCCCCATCACACTACAACATTTGCTGTCTATGTGAGGAAAAATTCTTTGGAGTCTACTTGGGGTATAAAAATGCCTATGTAAACACTTCCAGGCAAAGATCCTACCTAAATCTTCTAGACTTTGTTGCAGATTTGGGGTCATAAATATATTCCCGATTGTTTCTTTCTAAATTGATTATCCAATCTTGATTCCCAATCCTTTCTAACCTCCTCTGATTGATTCTTATAGTTATCATGCAATATTTTATATGCTGTACTAATTATTCCTTTCTTAATGGCAATGTCTTTTCTAGATTCTACTAAAAACTCTAACAGTGCCGGTCTCTCATTTAGTACCCCTCTATTTCTTTCGCTATGCCTATTTCTGATATTAATCCTTGATAGGGAAGGCAATCTCTAACCTGCAGTCCAAATAAGTTATTGGCGTCTTCCTATTCCATTACCTTCCCTCTCTAGTTATTTGCTCTGAATACTTTGGTTCCCTTGCCAGTTTTCTCCAGTAAATTCCAGCCTCTGTTGCTCATTATCGAACAACAAAGGCAAAGTCACCAAATTTATTTTTAAGCAATAAGACACTCAAACACTCTAGCGTCTCGGCTCAAGAAAAGCCTTCATGGAGTAAAAAAAACATAAAAAACACAGTCTTAAATATCAACAAACATCCACTCCTAATTACATAATTGATCAATTAAAAACGATTGAACATTAAACAAGACATTTCCAATTGCATTTTGCATTTAGATCAACAGCTGACAGGGTTGCAAACTTTAAAATAAATAAATCCCCCTTATATAATAATTTATTTTTAGTGTCTAAACACCTTTCATGTCCATTTATTTTTCCAAAATTATACCGCTGAGACCTGTTGCATCACTAGCATGGCAACGTTTAAAATGCATAGCAAGAGGGCTTTCCAGCTTTCCATTTTTATATCCCTAACATGTTCTTGTAGTGTAGATTTGAACGCCCTCTTGCTTTCCCCAATATAAAACATTTTACATAGGCACTCCAATGCATAAACAATACCCTCTGTGTAACAATAATATTTACCAACAGGTATAAAAGAAATTCTATTAATACTATAAATTGTCTTCACAATGTATTTACAAGTAATACAATTATTACATGGAAAAGTACCAATATGGTCAGGCTGAGTAACTAAATTATCTAAGGCATTTTAAATCTACTGTGAACTATTAAATCCTTAATATTATGACCCCTTTGTATGAAAACAAGGGGGTATTCCCCAACACATCTGCAAACTCCTTGTATTTTAATAAAAATCCCCAATAATATTTAATAATTTCCTCAACCCATTCACTTAAAATGTTATAAGTAGTAACCACAAAAATGTTCTTATTCTCCTTAGATACCAACCCATCACCATTCATTCTGCACATATTATCTAGTTATGTTTTGTACCACTGCAGTTGTTTTCAGTTCTATACAAAGCTTCCTCTGCCAGCTGTCTATCATAGCCCTTTTCTAAAAACTTCATGGCAGTTCTATCCAATTCACATTGTAGTTCATTTGTATCAGTATATAACCTCAAAATTCATTGGAACTCAACAGATGGAAGTGCCTTAATAGTTTGTGGTGGATGGCCAACTCTTACCATTTAAGAAATGATTCGCATTGTCAAATTTCCTATTAACCCTAGTCTTAACTTGCCCATCATTCAAACCTTCCAAAAATATATAAAACCACTACACTTTTCCCATACTGTAAACCATCACATTTTATTTCATACTTATTCTTATGTAAATCTTCCACAAATTGTTTAACACATTCAAACCCACCTTTACAAACAAAAATAAAATCATCTATAAACCTATAATATTTAAAAATGAATTTCTTAACAAAATTGTGATTATAAATACACTGCATTTGAAACATACCCATAAACAGATTAGCATACGTGGGGACAAAAGATGCCCGCATGGCAGCTCCTTGCATCTGATTATATATTACTTCATTAAACTCAAAATAATTATGGGTTAATCTAAAATATATTAAATCCATAATATAATGTGATAATGGACTATCACCTAGAAACAGTTTCAGAGCCTCTATGCAAAATATATGCTGTATGTTAGTGTATAAATTACTAACATCAACAGTAACCCAGTACATGTTGGCATGGCAGACCCATGGCAGAGGCATGGGCAGCACAGTGGTGCAGCGGTTAACATTGTCGCCTCACAGCAAGAGGTTCTCCGGTTCGATTCTCGGCTGGGGTGCCTTCTGTGTGGAGTTTGCATGTTCTCCCTGTGTTCGCGTGGGTTTCCTCCCACATTCAAAAGACATGCATCTGGAGCGTTTGTCCCCAGGCCACCTCTGAAAACAGGCTCTGTGGAACCTAGTCGGACACTCCCAGTCAACAAATGTTAAATAAATAAAATTAAATAAAAAATGTCACCACTACATCGAATGTCAGATATTTTAAGAAAATCAAACGAGTCTTTAATATATGAAGGCAACTTTATAACTACATTCAACATACCTATGTAACAACAAACCAACATTATGTAAACAATACTTACAAGCTGCAACTATAGGCTTCCCAGGAGGATCACACATACACTTATGAATCTTAGGTAGGTAATAAAAATGAACCATCTCATATTCCTTAATACAAAGTTTATTTTCCATATCACTGCTGAAAAAGTAGCCCAATCTAACATCTTTATTAAGTAAATCTTGAAATTCTACTATTGCCTGCTCATATTTAATTCTATTTACTATTCAATACACTTTTCCATCATTTAAAAGCTTATAGCACATTTTCAGATATTGGGAAAAGTGCATGTAGAATAGTGTGCGCGTTGTACCTTTAAGGAACATTTCAAAGACAGCACATGCATATAAATGGCAGGCATGTGCTAGCTTCAGTGCCATTGTGAGAGTGCAGCCAGAGAGTGAGCATGTATGAGTGTGATAGCTAATTTGTTTATAAGTTTATCTAAGTTAAAGTTATTAAGCCTCAATCCTGATGTGTTTGTACATAATAAAGCTGCTTGAACAGAACCCACGAATGTTCACCTGTTTTATCCTGACCAGAGGAGTGACATGGTACCAGAACCAGGATTCCAGAGACTGCTTTTCAGAGCTATCAGGTGCAGAGTTAACAGTGAAGGTGAACTAAGTGAACTGAGTACAAAAAAGGGCCAGAAATTAACCAAAGGTAATGAAAACTTGCATGAACAATTTATTTATTAAAAAATATAAAACATTACAAGGGCACAGAACAGATTATTAAGCAAGTGAGAGATACAACACGTCTATTAATTAAATGAAATGTTTAAAATTAAGACATTTGATAAAAATGATTATCAGAAAAGCACATAAGCGGTTTGGAATTACCTCAGAATTACAAAATGAGCATGTTTAAAGTAAAACAAACATGATTACAGTAAAATGAGCATGTTTACAGTAAAATGAGCATGTTTAATGTAAAACAAACATGTTTACAGTAAAATGAACATGTTTACAGTAAAATGAACATGTTTGTAGTAAAATTAGCATGTTTACAGTAAAATGAGCATGTTTAAAGTAAAACGAACATGTTTACGGTAAAATGAGCATGTTTACAGTAAAATGAGCATGTTTAAAGTAAAATGAGCATGTTTACAGTAAAATGAGCATGTTTAAAGTAAAATGAACATGTTTAAAGTAAAATGAGCATGTTTAGTGTAAAATGAGCACAAGAAAAGTACAGTGGGCATGAAAAAAGATTAAACGTACAAAACAAATATAATAAAGGAGAAAAAGGGCACATTAAGCATAAATAAAGTAAAACGACTGCATGCTTTTTGGGAAAGTACTGTGTTTTGGCATAAACTACTGTTTTGCATTGATTGAAGCTATTCAGGGCATAACTCAAGTTACTCAAAGCATCTTAAAGTGTGTAAAAGTGCTTACAGTGTCTGCATTTATTCTGAAGAGTTTGTGTGCAAAGTGCAACTGCTTCATAAAGTGCAGTCAAAATACAGCCATTTCGAAAAGTTTTTTGTGCTGGGTGTGTCTATTTGCAAAGTGCTGCCATTACAGATTGTTTCTTGCACTGTAAAGAGTTATTTAGCAGAGTACAGCCATTTTGGGAAAGTTTCAGTGTGCTGTGTACTGTTTATTTGCAACGTGCAGTTACTTGGAAATGCTTTTTTATTTTGAGCTTCTTCTGCTCAGTTTATTCACACAGTGCAGTTATTTTGAAATGTTTCCTACACTGATAAGAGGTAATTTCTTACAGTACAGTGATTTCAAGAGTCTTGTGCTCAGGAGACTTATTTCGTAAAGTTCAGTTATTCAGAGGCTTGCTGTGCTATTGGGCATAGTTACAAGTACTGGCATAAATTTCTGGCATAGATTTGTGTGTGTGTTCATGCATACTTGCAAAAGCTTTCACTGGTATATGTTAATATGGCAAAGGCATGTTGCAGACCAGGTCCAGTTGTATTTGATCAGAATATTGCAGAGAATTGGAGAATATTTGAGCAAGAGTATGATATTTTTATACGAGCAGCTTATTCTGACAAAGATGCATGCACCAGGGCATTCATTTTGCTAAACATAACTGGTCAGAGGGGTTCAGGCACCTAGGCAGTGAGACATTTCCCTGTGGTACATTTGGCTGGGGACACATGGCTGAAGTGACAGCCAACTGCAGAGAAATATGGCTGTTTGCAACTTCCCTGTGGGCAAAGAGAAAACTGTGTTGCCATGCCCACAACTTCAATAACCAAATGCACAGGGGGAAAACAATTTCCAAGGTCCCCAAGGGAACATGAGACAGCAGGCAATATGGCAGGCATCAGCAGCAGGCTGGCCAGAGGGCATGTCAGTGGCAGTAAAAATGCAGTGCATAATGGGCACTTCCTTTAAAAATTGGTGTGTGTGTGGACCACTACCCCCTTCACAGTATCTAGGGAACATTGCCTAAAATGCATACTGGAGCATAAATGTGACTACAGTACCCTACAGAATTTCCTCCATGCTGTACCACACTTCTACATGTTGTTAATTACATAAGCATGTATTGTATACTGTGCACAACACACATTACTTCTTCTGCTACTATGATTTGGTTATTAAAGCTGTCAGCATGGCAGAGTGAGCTTTTCTTTGCCCACAGGGAATTTGCAAACAGCCATATTTCTTTGCAGCTGAATGTCACTTCAGTCATGTTTCCCCAGCCAAATGTACCACAGGAAAATGTCTCGCTGCCTAGGCGCCTGAACCCGGGTCAGAGGCCATTGAAAAGGAGCGTTCATTTGTGTATGCATCAGCAGTATATAAAGGAGAAGGGAAAAACATCATATTGTTGTACAGACTGAATCAAGGGAAGACCCGAGTGTTTAAAATGCAAATTCAGGGAAATGTGCAACCCCCCCAGACAAATCTTACATTAGAGAAGCATTTGTTTTACACACGAGATCAAAAGCAAGGAGAAACTTTTGCAGCTTATAGTACTGACATGAGAAACAAAGCTAAAATGTGCAGATTTGGTGACTTAGAAGATGAGTTAATAAAGGACAGGCTTGTGTGTGGTATTAATAGTGCTGCAGTGAGAAAGATTTTGCTTCGTGACAGTGATTTAACACTTAGCAAAGCTAATGGGATTTGTCAAATCTATGAAGTTACAGAAAACCACACAGGTATGCTTGCAGGTGATAAGAGCATGGTTTCAGTAGGCTCCAAAGCAAATGCAGACAGCAAGCAATGTGTGGCTAGCAGAAGCAGGCCTAAGCACATGGCAGTTGTAACCCCGCGGGTGTGGAAGGTAAAACCCGTGGTTTTCCAGCAAGTTCCAAGACTAGTTCAGTGAAAAAGACATGCTCAGTGCGGTACAAGGGTGAGTCAGCAAAACCCAAATCAAGCTTTATTGTTAACTGTCACAATTGTGGTGCCAATCATGAGTCTAAAAGAGAAAAATGCTTACCATTTGGTCAGCAAAGCCACAAGTGTAAAAAATTGAACAATTTTCAAAAGTTTTGCAAATCAAGTAAACCTCACACAGTTATAAAGAAGGGTCATTTAAGAAAGCAAGCTAATCATATAGAGAGCTGGAACCCTACTTTCTACATAGATGGTGTATCAGTAATTGGTGAAAAGGCTGATGCAGTAGATTTTCTGGCAAAGAACAAAGTGTTTTGTACTGTCCAGATCAATGGTAAATCCAGCAAGCTCAAATTAGACACTGGTTCAAAGTCTAATGTTATGTCAGCAGACACATTTTCTAAGCTGAGAGCTGGTGAACAACTTAATGTGGCCAGTTGTGCAAACCTTATTGCTTATGGAGGTGAAGAAATTGAAACCAAAGGCTCAGTAGTGCTTTCATGTTGTTTAGCTAGGAACTGCTACAGCTTGCTATTCTATGTAGTCTGAAGACTGATGCAGTCATTACTGGGTCTCAGAGGGAGTTCGAGAATGAATCTGCTTTCTTTTACCAAAGAAGTTCATCATAGAAGCACGTGTCCCAGTTCCAATTTTCACTGAAGCTATTTTCTCAGAGTATGCTGATGTTTTCGATGACAAGTTAGGCAAACGTCCAGTTGTGTATTCTATGTAGTTAGACTCAGAGGTCAGACCAGTAGTCAGACTGGCAAGAAAAGTTCTGATAGTTATGCAGGACAAAGTCAAAGCTCACTTGGATAAAATGGTGCAGCAAGGTGTGATTTGTCCAGTCACAGAACAAACTGAATGGGTGTCGTCCATGGTAGCAGCCAACAAAAAAGGCTCAGACAAAAACAGAATATGTATTGAACCAAGAGATTTGAACCAAGCTTTAAAGAGACCACATCATCCTATGTATACAGTCGAGGAAGTTGTAGCCCTAATACCAAATGCCACTGTTTTTTCTGTCTTGGATGCAAAAAGTTCATTTTGGCAAGTGATGCTTAATCACAAATCTTCACTGCTGACTACTTTCAGTATCCCATTTGGCAGATATAGATTCCTTAGGATGCCATTTGGAATAAATTCTGCAAGTGAAGTCTTTCAGTGTACAATGCAGCAATTTTTTTTGGGTTATGCTTGTGCCATAATAGCAGATTATTTAGTGGCTGGAGGCAATGGTGAAGCAGAGCATGACAGAAACCTTAAGAAATTTCTAGATAGAGCATGTGAAGTGAATTTGAAGCTTAATCTTCTGAAGTGCAAATTCAGACTGCCAGAAGTTACATATGCAGGTCATTTATTTACTAGCACTGGCTTGTGACCAGACCCTTCCAAGCAAGCAGCCATTCTTGAGATGCCAGCACCGGATAATGTTCAAGCACTACAATGTTTTCATGGTATGGTCAGCTATTTAGGCAAGTTTATACCAGACTTCAGCGAGTTGACAGCACCTTTGAGAGAACTAATGTGCAAAAATGTTACATGGTATTGGTTGGAACAGCACCAGAGAGCATTTGAAGACCTTAAGTAGAAAGTTGCCAACACACCTACATCAAGATACTATGATGTCAATAAATCAGTAACTCTTTTCTGTGATGCTTCAAAATTTAGTCTTGGCACTGTTATTCTTCAAGAAGGCAGACCAGTAGCCTATGCATCTAGAACTCATACCCAAACTAAAATGTAATATGCTCAAACTGAGAGAAATTTTGGCAATAGTATTTGCATGTTTAAAGTTTCATGATTATATTTATGGTTGAGCTATTCAGATTGAAATTGATCACCATCCTCTTGTCACTGTTTTAAAGAAGCCTATGCATTTAGCTCCAGTGAGATTACAAAGAATGATGCTCAAATTGCAAAAGTACAACTTCAAAATGCTCTATACAGAAGGCAAACATCTTTATCTGGCTGATACCTTATCCAGATTGCCCAGAAATACAACAGAACAGCTTAATGCAGAGAATTTTGACTTTGATGTCATGGAAGTGCATAATTTTTCTATCACAAGACTTGATGAGCTGAGAGATCATACAAAGACTGATCCAGTTTTGCAAAAGCTCAACCACTACATTAATGTTGGATGGCCGTCAAAGCAATCTAGTGTAGTACTTCCAGTACAAACTTGTTTTCCTTACAGAGATGAGATATTGATGGAAGATGGCATTATTTTCAAAGGTCCTAAAACTGTTGTTCTAGCTTCCTTACAGTGTGAATACATCCAGATTTTGCATTGTGGTCACCCGGGTTCTGAATCTACCAAAAGAATGGTGAGAGGACTAGTATTTTGGCCTTCTCTAGTAAAATATATTGATAATGTATTTTCTTCTTGTTCAGTATGCAATAGTACTAAACTGCATTTGCAAAAATAACCACTTCAGCTAAATCAAGTTCCTGAACTACCTTGGTTAACAGTAGCAACTGATATATTTGACAATCAGCATTACTTAGTGTTGGTAAACTCTTATTCAAACTGGTTTGAGACTGATTTTCTACCTAACCTAGAATACTTTCTGCTACTTTATGGATATAATATTCTGTATGATTATTGTTATTCTCCTTAAAGGTCTGGATCCAAAATCCCAGTGTCTCCTTATTTCTAGAGCTTCCCCTCTGTTTCTGAAGTACAACAAAAGCAACCATCATGACAGCAATACAATAGACTTTAATAGAGCACATTAAAAATATATTGATAAAACACGATAAGCTCTTTTGCTGATAACAAGCCACTTCTTCAGATCATGTAAAAACCACTGAACATAAGCGGAACATACCTAAACAAAAATTCAGCCAATCAAAAACAATAAAACAATCATGTTATGTTACATTTCATTCAAAATAATGTCTGTTCATAAAAACCCATTCACAAATTACCCATCAATCAACATAGCATGCAAGGACATGTGATTTTAATACAGGCTTGAGAGAAAGTGCTTCATTTCAGCCAGGAAAGGCTTCGGCTTTCAAATATATTATCCAGTGTAACTCAGAACATTCAGTTTTATTTATAAGATCTCTTCCTCCAATTTTCGCATTCAAAACTTCCAGAACCACAAATTTAAAACTATGCCGCAAGCCTAAATCAGCAAAATGCCTTGCTAAAACACTATGGGACTTCTTGTTTCAAATGTCCCATACGTGTTCCAATATCCTTTCTTCCCATATATCATTAGCTGCCACACTGGAATCATTTTTAATCTATAATCCTAAATACTTCATTTTATCATGCCCCCATAAGTATGAATATTGCTGAACCAATTTGTATGAGGGTATATAATTTACCAATATTGCCTTTGTTTTAGTTTCATTAATTTTGTATCCTGAAAAGATTTGAAACTGTCTCAATATGTTCCACAGCACTATAATTTCCTTTTCTGGTTTTGTCAGGTATAAAGTAATGTCATCTGCAAATACAGCCAGCTTTTCTTGCCTACCATACCAATTATTTCCTTGAATTTCCAAGTCCCTTACTTTCTTTACCAGTGGTTCTAAATATAATGAAAATAACAAAGGTGAAGAGCTCACCCCTGCCTGGTTCCTCTGCTCAAGTAGAGATTATCAGAGTGGACCCCACCCACTTTAATTTTTACCTTTGATCCCTCATATATCCTCCTAATCAAACTTATAATTTTATTAGGGAATGCAAATGCTTCCATTGCTCTGTTCATAAAGTCCCAGCTTACTCTGTCAAATCAGACTCACAAAACACAGTGCTGTTTTCTTATAGTCTGCTTACCTCTGGATCATCATTGTTCTGTTAATGTTGTCAAATGTTTGCCTCCTGTTCACAAAACCATATTGATCCATATCTATCAACTTTGGCATCACTTTTGCCATTCTTTTAGCCACTATGAACATAAACACATTATAATCATGGTTTAGTATTAAAATGGGCCTCTGTGAAGCTGGATCTGATGGATCTTTACCCTCTTTAGGTTTTACAGCTACCACCGCTTTCTTCCAAGATGTTGGTACTTCTCCTCTTAAATACTGTTAAACAAAACCTTCTAGATCTTTATCATTTTTCCCTTCTAGCTTACAGACTTCTACAGGAATACCATCTATTCCTGGGGACTTTGCTGTAGATTGGTTATATATCACCATTTTTATCTCATCTCCTCCTATCCTGTTAGTAATTGAGCCTCTTCTACCTCTAGCCTTCGCATATGTAATTCTTCCATAAACATTTCCATTTGTACCATTTATTGATTTCCATATTTTTCTGTTTTATACAGACTTTCATAGAATTTCTGAAATATTTCTAATACTTTTATGGGGCCCCTTGTTATTTTCTTTGTTATAGGCTCCCTAAGCTTGGTGACAGACGTTTCTACTTTCTATTGCCTGAGCTGTTGTGCTAAAAGTTTTTGTGCTTTAGAGTTATTATCAAAAAACAGTTGCTTAACAGCAATCTTTCTAAACTCGTACATTTTAGCTAGAAAATCCCTTTTTTCTGTTTAGCATTCTGCAGTTTCTCCTCTTCTTCTTCTGTGAGATTCCCCATATTTTGCAATACTTTAACATTTGTCAGTCCCTCTAAATAATTATTGTTACTTCTTAAGCATATCTCCCTTTCTTTTATTTCCATCCCATTTTTAAACTCTATTTTAAATTTATCCCATTTCCTAGCTATATTTTCAGAAGAAATTTCTATCTTTTCTAATAGCTCCTGAACAAATCCACATCCATTCCTTGAATTCCTCTCTCTCGTCAACAGATAGGTGGGAAATCGCCAGTGTCTCATTTTTATTTCATTACCCTGTGTTTTTATTTTAGTTATTATTGGTGCATGATCTGAAATATGTATTTGGGTACATATCAAGCCCTTCAATTAAATGCACATGTTCCTGCACAATGTAAATTCTATCTAGCCTAGCCCAGTTTTTGTATCTTGGGGAATAATATGTAAATTCACTCCGAACACTAAGTATTGAAGTCACATATTCCATGCCAAATATTTTCATAAATTTCTTCAAAAACCTACCTTCCTTTGTAATATTTTCCATTCTTGTCCCCAGACACATCTTTACTATTGCAAATCAAATTCCAGTCCCCACCTATAAGTAATATTCCTTGCTGAAAACTGATTATTTCTCCCAGTATTTTCTTAATCTCCATTGAAGTAGTTTTGGTGGAATATATATACATGCCAGTGTAATCCTTCTCCATTGTCAGTAAGCCCTTTGTACTACAAATCTACCATTATTGTCTTTTTCCCTCTTCTATCACTAAAAGAGCTCCTTTTGCAATATAAGTAATCCTCTCTTTCTTTACCCCAGGTATTCTTCTGAATAACCATCCTGAAAGCCTTTCTTTATTAACTTCATATGTTCAGTTCTTTCCAAGTGTGTCTCCAGTAGCATAGCTATTTGCACTCTACATTTTTAATATAGTTCACTACTCTTTCTTTTTTGTATTTATCTGTGAGACCATTGACATTTAAAGACATTACAGAATGCATAATATTCTTGAGAGATTAGTATTCCCACCGTTTATATATAACAGCTTTTTTATTAAATGTCTAGTTTAAGCTTTTGTGTTACATGCATGTACTGTTTGTCAGGTTATACTTTTATACAGTTGGTTCTTGTCATGTCCATTTGAGTCTATGTCACATCTTACAGAACTTTTTGTTTTATTGAAAACCCCCAAAGAAACACACACACACACACACACACACACACACACACACACACACACACACACACACACACATACACACACACACCAAATACCCTCTCAAACACACAGAACTATGTACATCTTCAGATATTGAAGTTTTACCCTCTTAATAAGAACAAATGTCCCAAACTGACAGCCATACAGAAACTCAAGCTAACTTAAAAGAAAAGTTATCCATGCTAAGACACATGGTATAGCCTGTGGTTCTATTAAGTGCTGTCTGATTTTGTCTTATCTTCATAGCTCTATCAGCTGGGAAAACACGTGAATGCTTTCAGAAAGTATTCCTCCAAACCATTTCTCTTTATCAGATTGCATGCTAGAGACATGAGAAACATACGCAAACTGTTTACTAGAAAAAAAGCCTTATAATATTCAATATTATTTTTCATTTATTTGCTTTCTCTTAAAACCTGTTACTAGATTAAGCTAATGAACTTAACCCAGTCATTCTCCTATACAACAATGAGAAAAAAGTTAACTTATTTTTCTTTTGTCATATTCTTTTAACCACATTTTTGTTTATATTGCAGTGTCTACATTTCTTAAAACTGAACAAGGAAAAGAGAAAAGAAGAAAGAAAGAAACAAAAAGAAAAAAAAAACACCAGGAGCACCTATTTATATTAGTATCCCCATTACAATTAAAATAACTGAAAAAAACTTTACTTTATAACATGCAAAGAAAATCATGCACTATCTAAATAGTACTATTAAGAAAAAGATTTGTTTTTCTTGCAGTTAACTTTCTCTCTCCTATTCCCCTCTTCTGAGTATTTTTCCAAACATTAATGACACGGATGGGAAGATGGCATAATGGTTAAGGTGTTTTCCTTACAGATGCAAGGTGCAGCATTTCATTCTCACATGGAGTAATTGGCTAGGCTTGAAATGGATCATAAGGGCATTTAGCCTAGTTCTAACCTATGAACCATTTTTTATGAAGTAGGGCTTTAGAGTCCCCTACAAGTTTATGAAAGTCCAAACAAAGTCCAATATTTCCAGATTTTCTGTTCTGACATGTTTCACAAATATAATTATTGCTTTGTAATCCAACATTTGTCAGTTTCCAAGTTACTGTCTCCAAATATTAATGACAGTAAGTAACAGTCACCAGTAACAGTAACCATTTTTTATGAAGTAGGACATATATTTCAGAGTCTTCTACAAGTTTAACAAAGTCCAAGAAAGTCCAATATTTCCAGATTTTCTTGTTATATTCCTGTTTATCTCCTTCTCCCAAACCCTGTTTCTGCTTCTTTTTCAACATACTCTTAATTCTTCTACTCAACTCTTGTATGTTTTGCCCTCTCTCAAGCATTTTCCATTGAAATACTGGGAAGAGGTTTCACTGGCACAGTCTCTCTGTGGTCTTTATTACCAGAAGAACAAGAAAAATAATCCCCTTCTGTTTCGCAGCTCACTTTTTGCTGGAGAAACTTTTGTATTTTTTTTCCTTAGCAAGTACTTCATCAAAAAATTATTTTTCTTCCAGGGAAAATATTTCGAAGATAGCTGGGTACAGCAGTTTAAATCTCATGCCTGCTTCTTGACATTCTATAAATAATTGGATAAATTTAGCATTCCTCTTCCAGGTGTACAATGAGTAGTCATTCTCCACAAACACTCTGCTGTCTCCCACTTTTATTATTTTGTCCTTCTGCCACAGTTTTGTCAGAATCTATTCCTTCTGTTGGTAAGATTGCATCTTTACTACTAAATGGCTAGGTTGTTTTCCTCATAGCCGGGTTTGGAGCATACACACGGTGTACCATTTCAATTAGCAATTCCTGTTGTAGAATGCCAGTCTAGTAGCTTATTTGTGCTTTCATAAAATCAATACAGTCTGTTCCTTGTAGCTTCTTGGGTATAACAGAAAATTTCAGGTTTTCCCTATGTGCTCTGTCCTCTAATTCTATTATTTTTTTAAACATCTCTTTGTGCAGTCTCATATTCAGTCAGCCTTTTCTTCATTCTGACCTCTGAGATTTGCAGTTTTATCTCCTTCTTTAAATATCTGTTTAATGCTTCTTCCATTTTTTTTCCAGCCATTTATTGCTTGAGTTTATATACTCCATCAATGTTTCATTTATTTTAATCAGGTCTTTGTGCAGTTGCCTTACACCTTCCTCTAGGTTACTGGAAGTCATGTGTAGAGCTTGCACTGCTTTCTGCTGAACAGCTACAGTCCTTTTCCAAGTCAGTGTTTCTCCATTGCCTTTTGCAGCTGATTTTCCTTCAGGTCCTCTGTATTTCTTTTTTCCTGGCATCCAGGCAGTGATTATTGAGGCAATTACTGAAATGTTCACAGAAATCTAGGCCCACTGGTTTTCTCTGCTAAGTTTCTGTTTTCACACTGGGAGAGCTAGAATTAAGCTGTTACTCAATGTGCAGCCATCTTGGAAGTGCTCTTGTACTCAACTTTATTTTAATATCAGTACCAAATAAAGTGAAGCAGGTAATTGGAACTTAATAAATAAATAAATGAAAATCTTACTTTATTGCAGTGCAGCTATCCCCATCCAGACTCAAACTAGTACATTCATTTATACACCTAGATGTGTAGACAGGTTTGGTACTCAAAATGTATCATTGACTAAAACTTGTGATTAACTTGAGGAAAAAGTATATGCAGTAGATGACCTTTCTATATTTCCTTTATTCCTCTTGCATGTGAAGAACAGTTGAATAATTCAAACATTTTACCTGGAAGTTGCTGTAATACTTCAGAAAAAGAAGTCAAAACTTTGACAAGTGAAGCAGAAAGGCCTGATTTAAACAATTTTCCTGGGGACTGGAGACAGGGACATCACCTGCAATAGTGTAATCTCAAAGATTTCTTCTGACAAGTGCCTCATGTTACTGTTCTGTTTTTCTTTACATGCTAATGTAGCAGTAATTCAGTGTCAAGTTGTGACTAAACCCTGTGATAAAGGAGAGGGGGAGAAAATACTTTACATTCAACCTTGTGAAGATCAACTTTAGCCGTGGGCATCCTTGCCCTTCAAACAACATTAAATATGTAGCATCTTGTTGAAGGTCTAACCTGAGGACAAATCAGCCAAAACACAAAAGTATGCTAAGGAGCCACTGGAGAAGAAAACTGCATAGGCAGATGGAACCCAGAAGGAATGACACTTACAGAGAGAGAGGGAGAGACAAACTGAGACCTCATGGGGCCCTGCTGCATTTTGAATGAGAGAAAGAAATATTGTTAACCAGGTACATAAAATGTGGGATTCGGTACGGAAGGTTTAACCCCATGAAAAACATATGTTGATGGAAGACCATTTACTATACTAATCTCCCTGCATAGGCTATGGAGGTTTTGCCCTTATATAAAACATTTGTTAATGATATCCCATTAAGTTTAATCAGTCTCACTGAACAGGTTTTGCCCTTATATAAAACATTTGTAAATGATATTCCATTAAGTTTAATCAGTCTGACTGTAAAGGTTTTGCTCTTATATAAAACATTTGCAGATGGTATCATTTTAACCCGTTCCACAGAATGGGCTTTAATGAGAAGGTAGCCCTCCAGTTATACAACCACATTTCTGTTTCACTTAAATACATTATCATCTTATCCTCCACAATAAAGGGAAGGTCTTTTTGAAAAATATCTTCACTTTTTGTACACAACTGGAGTGTGCAAAGTGGCCACTTTTAGTTTTTTTTTTCTAGAAGAATGACCAACAAGAGATCAGACTGATTAAACTCAGTCATAGGACCAACTTTAGAGACTATGCAAAATATTTGTATGTAATTAATATTATTTCTGATGAATATTATGTTGGATTCTGCATCCGTAAGGGTCTGAGTTACAAACTACATCTTCCTGAGGCTGTGGCCAACATGACCGGCATCTTTCAAGAACAAAGCATAAGGTCTTCATTCGCTCAAGGGGGATCATTAGTTTCTCTAGCATAAAACTCAAAGACCATGAAGGACATTTATTTCTTAAACAAAAATGTTCAGAGTCAATGACTCAAACATTTATTGAAATATTGCAAATTTGCACAAACCTGTAAATATATTGCTAAGTATGGTTATGCTCTAAAGAACACAACACTGCTTCCCAGAACAAGAATATAAGGAGGCACGTTAATTCTTCTGTGTGTTATATGCCAAGTTTTTTTTTTCTAGTTGAGGGATGTGACAGATAATCTGCATACGAACTCACAAATTAAATCTTGTGTTGTATATATGTGTTCTTCTGCTCATTCAGGCAGGAATATGGAAAATATATTGCCTGCACTAATCAAAACATGAGTCATGCATTACATGACAATTGTGTCGTCTGTTCATACTACTCTGTATTTGTTTTTTGAATATCATATACTATAAGTTTCTGGAAATACTTCACTAAACCTATATATCTTGTACTTGATTTTTAAATTTCATATGCTGTTTTTGTGAACTTACTGATATTATTGCAACTGTATTGTGCCTGGGTTAAAACTGAAAATCATCCAAACAGCCGACCACCAACCTGATTATCAAATAAAACTAAAATTAGCTAACTAATAAACTTAATAGGACCTACAAATTGAAAGCCGTAAGAGAATGGTACCCCATACAAATGTCATGAAGTCTTGATAGTCAATCATAAACCATCCTGTCTGTTACAAAAAAGGCTGCCAAGGAAACTGTAGAGCAGCTTAACTCAGAGTCATGAAGGGGCCTTATATAATCCAGAATGAAAGGAGGTGGGAACCCAAACAGGAGGAAAAACTTTGGGATTGGATTTAAAAATGCTTCACATCTATAGATCTTTAGGAAACATTCAGGACTAGAAGGAAATGTATTATTTACTTATTTTAATGTCTTAACCAGGTTAATTGGACTGAGTTATAGTAGCCCATTTCAGAGGAGGTCTAAGAAGGAAAGCCCTACAGTAGTATCATTAACTGTCCGTGCATGCCAAAGACAATGGCTTAAAAACACATTCCTGGGAAAGTGTTAAATATAGTTGTAGAAAGACAAAGAAATTATAGTATATTTATGCATGTTTATTTATTTATTTATTTGACATTTGGTTACCAGGAAAGTCCGACTGTGTAAGGAACCCATTTCCAGTGGAGGCCAAGGGAGAAAATATCTAATACAAAGAGAAAGAAAATATATTTTTTTACATGTTCAAAAACAGAAACAACATAAAAGAAAAGCCAATTTACATATGGTGCAAGAAATGCCATTTACATACATTTGTACATAGGAAGATTAACAAACATAGCAAATAAGACTATTATAAAAGGATTGCATGACTAGAACATACTTGCAACTGAAAGAGTCTGTATGATTGGACAGATTATTTGAATATAATACAGAAATCCTGCCTTATTAACAGTCCCAGCAGACTAGCACAGTTAGAGTTGGAGATAACGGTGGGGAAGGTTGGCAGTGAGGGAGGAAAGGAAGAATTAGATTAGTGATTCAATGGGAAGATGGCAGGTTGGTTGTTCTGCACAGGAAGTTAGTGATTAGGAACAGTATCGTAAACGGATAGAAGATGGGGGAAGGAAAGTGAGATTAGTGCTAGTGCACAGGGTGAGAGTTATGGTGGGGTATATGTTGGATCTTGTAGTACAGGAGGCAAGAGGGGAGGAAGTAGGTGGTAGGGAAGTTGAATTAGGGTAAACAAAGGGGGGTGGGTGTCAGCCTGGTTTGGAACAAGGACAAATATGTGATTTGAGTAGGAAGTCTTTTAGTTTATACTTGAATTTCTTTAAGTTGGAGGTAGTTCTGATGTCTAAAGGTAGAGCGTTCCATAGTTTAGTCACTGAGAAGGAGTACAGACGTTGTCCAGCAGTTTTGTTTAGTTTATAGAGTTAGAAGCTGTTTGTTTTCAGTGTGGAGAGCCCAGCTAGGTGTGTAGATTTGGAGTATTGAATTTAAGGCAGAGCAGACTTCGAGTTTAAAGATAATTTTGTGAGCAATTGTTAGTTAGAGGTAGTTAAGATGTTGAGGGGGTTCAAGCCAGTTGAGGGGGTAAGAGCTGTACAGTGGCGTTTATAGTGTGATACACCTGTTGCAAATATGGTCAATTTTTATTGTAGTAGGATTCAAGCTTGTTTTTTAGTGTAGTCTGATGGTTGGTTAAAATGGGGGCACCATATAATAAGGAGGGTACATACATAAATACATACATACAAATATTTCAAGCATGGCATTAATGCCCTTCCAGCTTGCCAATATAACAAAACACTTGTTCCCATAATAAGTGTCCAGGCTGTTCTTAAAAATATATAAACTAGTACTTGCTTTAATGTAATTTGGTAGTCTGTTCCATGCATCAACTACTCTGTCAGAGAACCAATTAGTACACTTCTCATTCCTATAGAATCTTCTACATAGGTTGTCTGATGATTCTTTATTGCTTTTTGATGACCCCAAACATTACCAGAGGTAGTTGTCTCTAAATGGCCTATACACCTGAATAAGATCTCCTCTTATATATCAGTAAAAGACACTGTACAAGTTCAGATATTTCAGTCTTTCATAATAACTTAAATTTTCAGATCCATGGATGTCCTTGGTATATTTCCACTCTACTCTTTCCAGTTTACTCATGCTTGTTTTCCTATGGTTTCCATATTGTTATTCCATACTCAAGTTTGGTTCTAATGTAACTAACAAACAATGACTTCATTATTTTTGATTTCCTAAACTTTATAAATCTTTTTATACAACCTATAGTTCTATAACTATAATTAATCAATTGGTTGAAAACAGCAAAAAGGAGGAAAAGTGCCCAAAACACAACTAATAATTCAAAAGGAGCAACAGGATAGTCATTTCCACTGAAAATACACAGTTTATTAAAATGTAAATCACATAACCAGCCATGTAGAACACCACATTAACACTGAAATACACCAGTACATTTTCATCAGTACTATCGCAGACTTCATCAGATAACCTAACAGAAAAGTATTACTATATATATATATATATATATATATATATATATATATATGGATCTACTTCATATGATCGAAAGTTCATATGATCGACAAACTTTTCAGAGAGACCAAAACACCTAAAGCTCAAAACCGAAAAATCATTTGGTCAAAACTCATAACATCGACACATGACATTCAAAGCATTATGCCCTTTCCCCACTGTAGCGCGACCCTGGAGTTAGAATCAAGAGATAGGGAGATGGGGGGCATAGCCCCCCATATACATAGTAAATTTCACAGATACATGTAGATAGTTATAACAGAGATGACAATATTTATCGAAGTAATGTAGGGGGTGAAACCCCCCACACCCCCCTAACTATTTATTCTAACTCCAGGGTCGTACTACAGTGGGGAAAGGGCATAATGCTTTGAATGTCATGTGTCGATGTTATGAGTTTCGACCAAATGAGTTTTCAGTGTTTTAAGCTTTAGGTGTTTTGGTCTCTCTGAAAATGTTGTCGATCATATGAACTTTCGATCATATGAAGTAGACCCTATATATATACACATATATATATATATATATATATATATATACACACACACACACACACACACACACACACACACACACACACACACACACACTCACCAATTAAACAATGAATTAAACTAATTAATTAGTTAATTGAGTAAACCAAGTGGTAGAACACACTCTATTCAAATGAATACCCTAACACTTATTTGTATAAAACCTTCAAATAGTGTCCAAAATACTTTTATTTATTTATTTATTTATTATTTTACATTTGTTGACTGTGATAGTCTGACTGGATACTTGTCCATTTTCAACGGAGGCCCAGGGAGAAAAGCTCCATACATACATACATACAGAAAAACTGTTACATTAAACAAGTTAAAGCACGTTTACAGATACAATACATAGGATAAAAGGCATTCATTCTGTCATAAATAAATCTGATTTGTTACAGAGTAACAATTAGGAAGCAATGTAGGGGTGGCCAAAAGACCTCTTTAGCACATGTTTATATTGCCATAGTTAATCAGGATTAGAGCAAGGACATAGCCATTGCCTTTTAAAGTACAGTTTTAGAGTTTTTTTTAATTGGGTTAGAATGGGTTCTGAAGTAAGCTCAGCAGGAAGTGAGTTCCATATTTTGCAAACAGAGTTGGCATACAGGGAGTCTCCAGATCAGTTGTTGCTTTTGAGGGTTTGGACTAGTAATTTGTTGGATGAGCGAAATGTCTTGAGGTTGCTGTAAGGTGTGATCATTTTTGTAAGTCCGGGTGTGTTTTCAGGTTGGTAGAGAATTTTATGTGCTACTATTAGCTGATTGTACTGAAGCTGGATAGGCAATTCTAGCCACCCTAGATTCTTTAGGTTCAGACAGTGTTGTGTTCTGTATGCTGCTCCAGTGGCAAATCTAGCAATATGATTAAAGCAGCTAGAGAGCTTATTAAGGTCAGACTTACTCAAGTTCGTGAAGAGAGGGGATGCATAAAGGAGGGTGGAAAGTAGATGTGTGCGGGCAATTACCGTCCTAGCTAGTGGAGTGAAGAAAGGTTTGATCTTGTATACTGAGCCAATTTTTTTATTAACTTTTTTAATAGTTTGATTAATATGCATATCAAACGGGAAGTTATTGTCAACTGTTACACCTCAGTGTTTGGTACAGGGATCTGAGACAATGACAGTGCCATTGTTAGATTTTATAGTAAAGGTTGGAGTGGAGGCTTTACGAGTGGGGGAGAAAAGCAGTAGCTTAGTTTTGTTAGGATTTAAAAGGAGACATTGATTACAGAGCCAATTGTCAACAGTATTAAATACATTTTGGGATAGAGTCTGCAGACTTAAAGGGGAGGTGGTAGAGAAAATCAAAATGGAGTCATCTGCATATTGAATGCAGGTGGCTGTTGGGATGACTGTGTACAGGTCATTAATAAAGATAGAAAATAATAGGGGTCCTAATATAGAGTCCTGAGGGACCCCAAGGGTGATAGGTAGAAGGGAAAAGTTTGTTCTGCCATAGTAGAGCCTGTTGTCTACCACTCAGATAAGATTTGAGCCATTGGATACCTGGACTTTTAGGGGAAATAGTTTTAAGTGTGTGTATGAGTAGTTGGTGGTTGACCATGTCAAAGGCTTTGGAGAGATTAAGAAAGAGGACAGAAGAAAGTTAATTGTTGTTTCAGTTTTGATTAATAACATTGGAGAAGGAGAGGAGGGCCATGGTTGTACTGTGGAATGGTCTGAAACCATGCTGCAGGTTAGCCAGGAGATTGTGCTGAATGAGATGGCTGTTTATGGATGCACTTCTCCATAATGTTAGCCGGAGGTGACAAAATAGCTATAGGTCTGTAATTTAACAGTTCAGTGCAACTGTCCCCTTTGTGGAGTGGAATAACATGGCATGTCTTCCAGATGGAGGGGATAGTGGCTTCTGATATAGTTCTGTTGATCAGGATAGAGATCGGGTATGCTATGGCATCCACAGCTTTTTGTAGATACTCAGATGGGAAGAGATCCGCTGCAAGGGTGGTAGGTTTTCGTTTCTTGATTAGGGCACAAATAAGTGATGTGGAAACTGGCTGAAAGTTAAAGGGGAGTTGAGAACTAGGTGCGGTGGTTTTAGGACTTGGGCAACTGGGAGACAGTTGGTTAGCTAGTGACTGGATAGTTTCTGTGAAGAAACTATTAAAGGAATTGGCAATGTCTTCTGAAGGTTTTTGGATGGTAGCCGAGGGGGTAGGAATTGTGCATTGCCCTGGGTGAATAAGTTTATTTATGCCTGCCCAAAACTTTTGTGGATTGTTTTGATGCTTCTGTTTTAAATGGCAGTACTTTTTTTTTTTTATCTAGGGTGGTAGATTTTTTAGTGTTGTTCCTTAGTTGTCTAAATCTAAGTTGATCTAAGGGGGATTTTATGGTACACCAAGTGGTCCAAGCTTTGTTTCTAAGTATCATCATTTGTCTGGTTTCTTTTGAAAGCCATGGAACAATTTTTGCTTTAGTTCTTATAGAACGTGCAGGCGCATGGGTATCAAGGATGGCTAGGAATTTGGTGTTGAAATATAATATAGTGTCTTCAGGTGGCAAGTGGTAGATGTTTTAGGGCTGCCCAATTACATGTTTTGAGTTCATTTTGGAAATTAGAGGGGTTAAAGTTTTTGTTGTTTCTAATTGTTTTGTAAGTAGATTAGGGGGGATGTCAGTCTTATGCCTGATTATATAGGTAAGAAAATGGTTACTTATGTCTTCAGGTTGGGTACCGGCCCTATACATGTGGTGATGGCTATTAATGAGTATCCAATCTAGGATACTATCTTTGTTGTTAGGTTTACTGATCCTAATAGGAGAGGATGTGATCTGAGTTTGATTTTCAATTTTAAATTTTAAAATGTTCTTTAATAAATAATTAAAAAAATAATATGTATATATTTGATAGCATTAAAAATAAACCATGAATTATTAAATAGCTCCATATTAGTATACCTAGAAATAAGGGTTAAAACTAATTTTTTAAATATGATGCATTAAAATATGTTAAAACTTTGAAACAACATATTATGGGACCACTTAAGTAACTTCATCATCATTAACCTACTGTAACATAACTGATCTCAATTTAAGCACCAGGGCAAGGGAGACCATGTCGTTCAAACCAGGCCATCTGTTAGCTTCCAAAACCAACTGCCAATACACTTCTTTGTATTCCAACTTTGTCTCCCATGGACCGCCCCTAGTGTCTACTGGTACATCATCCAACACAAAAAGAACAAAGCTAGCTGTTTGAAACATTTCATTCAGGAACTAGGTTTATGCATGATTTTAGGCAGCAGTGAATTTTGTGTTTGATGAAGGCCCTACTAGACTTTCAATATTTTTCTTAAAAGCTTAAATGCTGATAAGAGTAACAAAGGGGTAAACACAAGTGTTTACGGTTTAACAATAATTTTAAATTGGTAGAATTAGCATTTCTAGTGTCCCTGAGTATGCTGATGAATATACAGAAAATACAGCAGACAGATATATAATAAAGTCAATAATAGAAGCTCAGCAAGTCTGCCCAGACAAGTGATTGTCAACCTGTGCTCTATGGAACCTGACCTTGAGGGTTCTGTTAGCATCTGATACAGGTTCTGCCGAAAATGTTAGGAAGCTGCAACTTCCAATAACAATCAATAAATGAAATACAACAGTCTTATTCGCGTGCTTGCATATTTCATTTTATATTTGGGTTAAAAAATATACAACTGCCATTATTTGGAAGTTTTACATTATTGGCAGAAATGGTATAGTGAGTTTTGTAATTCTTGGCAAATTCAAAGCAAATTCACAGTGTTTTAATTCAATTAAATAAAAAGCAGTTACAATACTGTCATTATTTCTTGTTAATAGTAACATAAGTCTCATTTTCATAGGATCCTTTCTCCTACTTGTTTTATTAATTTAAAAATATGGAATTATTATGTAACTAAATGCCACAAGCAGATGGAAAGAACTCTGTTCTTTAAGTATTTTTTAGGGTTCTGCCATTACAAATGGTTGAAAACCAGTGAGCGTAGACTACATGTAACTTATAGGTACCTCTTACAGTTGTCCCTTTATTTCATTTACTTTTTTATTTCAACCTTCTCACTTTTTATTGTCCCAAGTTTCAGAATGCCACCCAATAATTTGCTTCGTTTTTCTCATCACTTTCTCTGTGAGATGGTACTGCCTTACATTAACGCTACAGCCATTCCATTCTGTTTGCCAGCCATGCCCTAGTCTGTCCTCCATCCTTCCTCATATTCTATTGCCCTCCTATCCTTTTCTTCAGAAGACTGGGGCATTATTAGATTCATATGGCTGAGGACCAGTACATAATTATGACAACTAAAATGAATCAAATCAGTAAAATTCTGAGTGAATGAAACCTAAAACTGTTTTCATCCTTTAACGCGTATGACTTCATCAGAACATAAGCCATATCAAACTTAAGCACTTATATACTTCAAATAACAGGGTCTTAATATGTATTTGTTATATTTAAATATATTAGTGCTATTATGTTTATAGGAGCATTTGAGATGTGTTATTTTTGTTTAAGGAGTCATATGACTAATTATTTGACTTAATCACTTAATTTTGCTATAGTTAACATTCTGATGAAGTCCTACACTTTAAAGGATAAAAACTCTTAATGTGAATACATTTTTTTTCCTTTGTACTGTGATTTCAGGTTTCATTGACTCAGAATGTTGTTGGTTTGGTGTTATTTACCTCTGATGGTATCAATTGCAAAGGCCTTGCAGAATATCAGGATGCATAGCTTAATGAATGAAATCTCTGGATACTCAATCCATAATTCCACTATGCAGAACTTTTACAAAAACACTCCTGCAATCCGATGTTCAATTTTTCTAGGCTATTTAGGAATCAAGACGTCAAGCTGTTGCAGAGTAATTCAAACATCTTTCGTGAAAATGATGAGGTGAATAAAAACTGATACATTCCCTCATCACTTTAATAACATCTATCCTGCAAAGTTCCACATTCCTACCATCTAAGAAATTGTCCTTACATGTGCAATAGTATGGGGATTTCTCTTTCCTCTGCCTGCTAGTCTCATCGTCAGAGGCCCTGTACTCCCAAGTATAAATCACAATACCGTGTCTACCTTCTGCAGGTTGTTTTAGTTTTTTAACAAAACAGTGTGACACCTCTTGTTAAGCAGCGTTGTTACTAATATGCTTGTCTTATTTTCAGCAACAGAGCTTCTTTCACAGAGGTCCACATTCACACCATATCCAGTTTCCACATTTTTTTCTTCCAGTTTCCTAGTCACTTTTCCTCTTATAGGTTTATAGTTTAGTACTAAGCTAACTGCCCTTGCTAGCCTAGCCAATTATCCCTTGTGAGTCTCAAACCCCGCACCTTGTGTTTGTAAGGCAAACACCTTAGCCATTAAGCCACCTTCCCAGCCCCTATCTTTCCTTTCCACTAACTCAACAGTTCCAGAATGTCTGCTGAAATTAAATGACTTAAATTACAGCACTCTATTAACTACCGGTATTGTTTCCTAAGACACACGTCCAGGCATCTCATTCAACATTACAGCCTCAACATACACTCACATTCTGCAGCCCCTAAAAATACATGGGCTGCTGTATAAAGCCCAAATAATCACCACAAAAGATGACCATGTTTTCTTTTTTTGTACTTGTAATGCGACACATTTATTCTTATCTTTCGTATGCACTTATTTACGTAAAAGCAACATCATTCTGTAGGAATTCTTTGTCTCTTCTCTTTCTTATAGAAACTGCTAAACTGTGAGGAGTGATGGGCAGTCAAGAAGCAGGGTTTCATTTTACTAAATCTGCTTGAAACCTCCTGACTCTTTCTAACACTGTTGGAAGAATATTCTTTCCATTGAGTGTGTTGGGACCTGTGATGGTTTACTTTTTCCTGGCCCTCTGGGGCAGCCTAATTCTGTTAACCTTGTTGGGGCCACTGGCTGTGTTCTGACTCCTTTACGCCTGCTGTGAATTCTTGCAACAGTGCGTCTAGTCTCTGAGTTTGTCTGCTCTGGTACTTATACTCTGTTAAGCCTAATGTGGGGCTCCAGATTGTGTTAATCCTGGTGAGATTTGAGACCCTTTTCATTCTTACAGAGATCACTCTCTCTTAATCCTGCTGAAGGCATTTGACTTTACATATCATAACACAGCTCTGGCTCATATTGTCCTGTTGAAGCCAGAAAAGCTATAAAGTTGTCCTTGAATAGGCTAAATACTTTATGTCCAGTTCTTACAAAAGTGGCCAGTGCAACAATACTGAAATAATAAGGTTATCACTGACTGTAGATTGGTTGAAGTATGAAAGTTGTATCTCACCGCCATCTCATGTCAGTGTAAATGAAGACCAGTAAAGCTGCCATAATCCATCTCCTGTGAATATCACGTAGCCAATTTATAAACTTGACAAGGCAGTTCTGACTTTCATCTTGGTGACTTAATAAGGTTGACGATCAGACACCCGATGAATGGAAACACACATGCACAAAAAGCATCTATTGCATGTGGGCAAGGTGTGCTGCCTGTAACCCATATGGGGGAGGAGCAAACTCACTACCCATCTTCTTAATTATGCAGACTTCAGGGTTGTATTTCCTTGTGGAAAAATGTGGCACATCCTTTTCCTGAGGTTTGGCATTCATGAAGTTAGATCACCAGGGCAAGCTTTTCACTGTCAACTATTTTAAGTCATCTAGACCACATGAAGCCAATGTTCCCACTGTCGGGTATAGAAATGAAATGAAAGCATTCGTAAGTAGCGCACTGTTGCTCAAACAAAATGATGAAATAAAAAAGTATATAATTTAAATGGAAGACTGCCAACTCTCCTTTTTGCTTAAGGTAGGTTATTGTTTACCAAAATGTGCATTGCACCTTCATCTTATAAAAAGACACATTTTCCATTGTATTACCAAAATAAAAAAATGGTTTGCAGAAGCTTTGCTATTTTGGTTGGTGTAAGCATGTAATATGATTTATAATATTATAGTTTTCTTCATTATTTAGAAAATTTGTTTTTGTGAATTATCATGACCCCTCCATTTGTCTACAGTGTGACAATGAGCAAGTCACTTCATCTGACATTACTCTTGGGTCATCCCTAAAAAGGGGCACAGGTCCTGTGGACTTGCCTGGACAGCAAATTCATATAAAATCAATATTTTTCAAATTCTTCCACCAAAGTACACAATTACTCAACTAAGGACTGTTCAGCTCTAGCACGGATCACTGGTAATTCTATTTAAGTCAGAAGTAAAGGCAGAAAAAAATTCACATTCTTTATCCCAATGGCATAATGGAAGAAGTATTTTACTGAATAACTTTGACTCAAAGAATAATTGCTCCATACCTATTAGTACTACATTAAACCAACACCACATGTATACATCTGAATAACACACTCTCTAATGCTGTATCATCCCAACAAAATGCTAATATAAGTTGGGGAACAAGGTAAAGAAAAAATATCGTTTACAGTTTCAATGAGCTCCACATCATGTTGGATTTGCTCTTGCTATCCAACTAAGTGAGCTCTAGGGGTGTCACTCTATACCCCTTGGCACCCCCCAACCCCCACCACCACAAGACAGCCAGAGACCATCTAAAAAGTAATCAGATAATCCACTTTTCTAACTGGAACCATCAGAGAAAACGAGGAGCTTACAATTTTATTCTGGAACACCATCCTAACTGCATTTCTGGGAGCTTGCCCCAGAAGAAAAGTTTGTTGAACTGATTGAATAGCGTCTTCAGGTCAGGAGTTGGATCAATTAGCTCCCACTTATTGTCTATAAGAGACTCAGGTTTCACAGGAGTCCAGCGACGTGGAGACCTCCTAAGAAGGGCTGTAGAAGGTACCTTCTGCTGCTGACTGCGCATAATGAGATATAATAATTTCTAACACTTCTGAACAAACTGCTCTTTACAACTGATGAGCTACAGTAAAGAAGTCTTCCAGTTAATTATCCAGCCAAATCTGCACGGATCTGGCATTTACCTAGCTTAATTTTGTTCTAGAATTCTACCACTATGACTTAAGAAAACGACGTAATAATGTGACGTATACGCTATAATACACTGCAGAATATCACCTGCGTGGGGAAAATAAAATAAACAGTAAGTCTTGCACGAAGGAAAGTGACATTTCAAAACACGATTTCCATATCCTCCCGGTACTCATGTAAGATTTAAGATTTGTGCTCTCTCGCTCCCCATTTATGTGGGGGCTGCACGTCCACACCCCTTAAGTGCACTACCTGCATATTATCCTCCCTCCGTGAGTTCGAATACCATTTTCCCGGGTGGTCTTTTGTAGTTCCCACAAGCCCCCTTCCCTCGGGGGTTGCGCGTCTATTTACTGGTTGTTGGCGGGGTGCATTGCATTCCTTACGCTTACTCCCTTGTCTTCGGCTGCTCTGATTTTTTTCCCCCTCCAGAGTCAACCCGTCCGCCCAGAGTTTGCGTGGTTTTGGGGTGTTCTGTTCAACTATTTTGTCTGTGTGCACTCTGTGTCTCCTCCCAGAGTTTGCTTTTGTCTCTGGTACTCGGATGCTTGTGAACCGCTCTGCTCAATAATCAGAGAACGCCCCAAAAATAATGGGGGACAAAAATCAGGGACAGAGTTTAAATATGGCTCTTATATTCTTAAAAACTTGCTACAATAACAGTTTTTGGGTTATAATGCGGTTTTGATGGATTTGAAGTCTGAAACGCAAATATTTGTCATTATTTAGTTCCTGCAATCATCATTGAGTTGGCAAGAAAAGGAGGAGCAGACCAAAAAATGAGAGGCAAAATCAGAGGCATTCTGCAAACTCTAGGTCACTTACAAATCTCGTCTTCTCCAGTTTGTGCAGAATTTGTACCTTTGAGTATTGAGTTTATTTGCGTAACCAAGCATACTATCTGTACGTTTGTAGACGATGTTCTTCATCTCACATTGCTGCAGTCCTAACACTTGGGTAGTCCGCTGTCCCTCATTCGGCCCGAATATCAGAGTATAAGGCTGACGTCGGTCAGGGCGCATTTGACTGACATCAGAACGTCAGGGTACAAATGCGCATGACCGACGTCATATCCTCAGTCTTTTTTGCCGCATGGTCCGATGCAGAAGCAGTGTTGCAAGTGCCGTTCGGCGTTCTGAAATTTTTCGAATTCGGAGTTTCAGACCGAAGTCAGAGTTGGTTAAGTACCCCGTTGGGGAATATTTTGGTTTTTCTTGCCTCAGTGGTTTACCGGATGTCAGAAAAAGTGAATAACTGTATTTCTTGTGGGAAACAGATACCGCATAGAGATTATCATAATTTGTGTATACCTTGTTTAGGACCTGAGCACGTCGTTGTTGGATGCCGCTTTTGTGCTAGGTTTAATAAACGCACTATAAAGCGGAGGTTGGATTGTGCAAGGTTGGTCTTTGGGAAGCGGTGCAATTACAAAATGCCGTCGGATGCTCCGACGCCGGCTTCCTCAAAGAAGCGCAAGGACAAGGCAGTTAAACCTAGGTTAGAGGAGTCGTCCGAACCGGACGCCAGTTCTTTAGAGGTGTCAGTGGAACCGGTGGTTCCGACGGAGGCCTCTCTGGAGACCCAGGGAGAAACTTTGATTTTACAGGATGTGGCCTCCCAGGAGGCAGGGCAGGCTGTAGGGGCTTCTCAAGTAACTGTACTCCCCTCCCTTCCTAAGGGGTCTAGGCCCTCTCTTTCTGCTTCCAAGGCTTCTCCTAGAGGCAGGTCTAGTTTAGCTTCGGTGGGTGTCACTCCCAGTTCTTCAGGTGCTGTGCCCAAGAAGCACATGCTCAAAATGGCAGAGGATTTAATTACTTTAATTAGAGGCTCTATGCCCCCTCCTGATAAGAGGCCTAGGATGGAACCTGTGTTGGGGGATTATGAGCAGGCTTCGGATGTGTCTGAGTCTTCGGCTGAAGACTTGCAGGAGTATTCTCATTATTCTGATTCTGATGTGGATGATTCTACTCCTTCTGCTTCTCCTCCTGAGGATTTTTCTTTTTCAGAGACCCTTCACTCCATGAGACAGCATTTTAAATGGGAAGGTCAGGATTTCTCTGATTCCAGGAAAAGGCTTAGGGAATTTTTGTTTTTACCCCAGCATAGGCCTTTAGCTATTCCTCCTGTTCTGAATGTGGTGGAAGATGTGTTTGCGGAGGCTTCTCTTAATCCTGATTCTTTGCCTCCTGCTCCTGTTAAACCGGATAGGTATTACAGGGTGCCTGAAGCTCATAAGTATCTTTTAAGAGTCCTAGGGCAGACCCAGAAACTGTTAGCCAGGGGCCTAAGGGTGTTAAGGCTTCTGTTGTCAAGAATCCGGTTCCTGCAGATAAAGAGGCCAGGGCCTTGGATAGATGGGGAAAGAAAGTTTATACTTCTTCCACTCTAGCCATGAGAGCTTTGAATTGCCAGTTTCACATGTTGAAATATCAAAATTATCTCCTTTCTCAGTTGAAATCTAAGGTTGATGCCCTGGCGGAAGGTATTGACTGTAAAGAGTTACAAGATTTAGTGCATGTTTCTGAGCAGGTGGGTAAGCATTCTTTGCAATGTGGTTTTGATGCTGTACAGGCCTCGTCTAGGGTGGCTGCCACTGGGTCAGTTCTTCGCAGGCATGCCTGGCTGAGGGATCAAAATTTATCTGACCATGTTAAAACTAGGATTTTGGATGCCCCTTTGCAATCTGATGTCTTGTTTGGTTCTCCTGTTGAGGCAGTTTTAAAGAAAATGGAAGATAAGGCTAAGTCTATGCAGACTGTTAAAGATTTTTTGCAGGTTCAGCCTCCAAAGTTTAGTAGAAATTGGCCTACTAAAGGGTGGACATATCCTTCTTATGATTCCCAGTCTAGGGGTAGATCTAGACGTGGCAGGGGCAGAGGTCAGGGCTCTTTCAGGCCCAGAACAGGGAGTTCTCCTGCACAGTCTTGAGTGAGGGCAGGGGTCAGTCCTTTCGTAAACAGACCCAATGACCTACCTTTTCAGCTGCCAGAACCTTCTCGCCTGGCAGCACCTTTGGGAGGAAGGTTGGCACTTTTCAAAGAAAATTGGAGTTTGATTACCCAAGACAAATGGGTACTGGATATCATACATCACGGTTACAGGTTTTATTTCCATACCTTGCCTCCTTTCAAAGGCATGCCAGACATTCCTCCTCAACAAAGAATAGAGGCTCACAAGCAAATTTCACTGCTACTCCAAATAGGGGCCATACAGCCGGTTCCTTTGCCAGAAAGGGGCCTAGGATTTTATTCTCGCCTGTTCCTAGTCCCAAAGAAGGGGAACACGTGGAGACCAATTTTGGATTTGTCTATCCTCAACACTTATCTGGACATTCCCAAGTTCAAAATGTTGACGTTGCAGCAGCTTTTACCTCTGCTGGGCAAAGATCATTGGATGGTAACTTTGGATCTCAAGGAGGCTTACCTTCATGTTCCTATCAGACTAAGTTGCAGGAAGTATCTGCGTTTTCAAGCTGGGACTTCTCACTATCAGTTCTCTGCATTGCCCTTTGGCTTATCTACTGCCCAGAGTGTTCACGAAAGTTCTGGCTCCAGTGATAGCTTTCTTCAGGCTAAAAGGAATACAGATCTATCCTTATTTGGACGACTGCCTGATTCTGGCTCAAGGAAGGGAAGAGCTTCTTCATCATTTGGAATATGTGATAGCAGTGCTAAGATGCCTGGGGTATTCTGTGAACGAAATAAAGTCCAGTCTAGTACCCTCTCAAGACATGTGCTTTCTGGGTGTGAGACTGAATACAGCATCCCAGATGGCCTTTTAACCCCGGACAAACAAAAGAGTCTATCCCTTTACTTCCATCAGCTATCTCATCAGTCCGGGCTGACTGCAAGGACAGTCCTTCAAGCCTTAGGGTTCATGGCATCTTGTATTCTGGTGCTTCCCAATGCCAAACTGCATATGAGGAAGCTACAATGGTATCTCAAAAATGTATGGACACAGCACTGCCAGGATCTGGACACTGTCATTCAAATAATACCTTGCATTCAAAAGGAATTTTTGTGGTGGGCTCAGGAATGTCACCTAAACAAGGGACTCTCTGTGACCCAGCCAGAGGCGAGTCAGATTTTAACGACAGATGCCTCAGACATAGCTTGGGGAGGTCATCTAAATGGAAAGTGGATACAAGACAAGTGGCCTGCCAGACTACAACATCTACATATCAACATGAAGGAGATGTTAGCAGTCCAGTTTGCATTAATAGCTTTCAAGGATTTACTTCTTCCAGGGCAGGTGTTGATTCTAACAGACAACACAACTGTCATGTGGTACATCAACAAGCAAGGGGGAACACATTCTTATCCTCTATGCAGGCAAGCAATGATTTTGTGGGAGACTGCTCTCAGTTTACAACTAAGTCTTCAGGCAAGGTTTCTGCTGGGAGCACAGAACGCCTTAGCAGATGTGTTAAGCAGACAAATCATGGATCCCCACGAGTGGAAACTGGATCTTCATGTATTTCAGAAATTGACAGTGTCCTGGGGAACTCCAGACATAGATCTGTTCGCTTCTCCACTAAACAACCAGCTTTCATCACACAGCTTGGAAAGTGGATGCTCTTTCTTTCAGTTGGAAAAATCTTCATGTGTATGCCTTTCCACCTCTGCCTCTCCTCCCAAAGGTACTTCTGAAGGTCAGACAGGACAAGCCAAGGATGATTTTGATAGCTCCAGATTGGCCTCGACAGCACTGGTACCCACTACTGAGAAGTCTAGTATGGAAGCCTCCATGGCCTTTGCCTTTGATTCCACATCTGTTGTCCCAGGAGGACAGTCATTTGCTCAATGTCAAACTTCACTCTCTTCACCTAACAGCATGGCATATTCTGTTTTAAACCATAGAGGGTCTCAACTTCCACAACAAGTTTTGAATGTGATTTTGGAAGCTAGAAGGCCTAGTACAAGGAAAGTGTACGCAGATAAATGGAAGAGATTTTTATTTTGGAGTGCAGCTAAGGATTTGGATGTTTCTGAGCCTGATTTAAGTGTGGCTCTTCAATATCTTACTGAGTTATTGGACAAAGGTTTGTCCTTCTCTTCTATTAAGATTCATGCTGCAGCAATTTCAGCTCACTACGATTGTGACCCACCATTGTTTTCTCATCCTTTATTCAAGCAATTTCTTAGAGGGGCAAAGAATATAAGACCCCACGAAGAGCTCCTACTCCTGCTTGGGATCTCAATTTTGTGTTGGAGAAACTCACTCTACAACCTTTTGAGCCTGCAGCTACTGCTGAGTTGAAATATTTGTCATGGAAGACTGCTTTTTTGTTGGCCATTACCTCTGCAAGAAGGGTTTCTGAATTGCAGGCCCTTATGGCAGTTGAGCCTTTCTTAATTTTTCACAAGGATAGGGTATCTTTACGTACTAATCCCTCCTTTATGCCTAAAGTGGTTTCTAGTGTGGCTTTAAACCAAACTATTCATTTGCCTACTTTTTATGCAAATCCCCAAACTAAAGGGGAAAAGATTTTGCACACTTTAGATGTTCACAGGCAGTTGCAATATTATTTGGACAGAACTAAAGGGTTCAGACAATCTCAGCAGTTATTAGTTTCTTTTGCTTTGTGCTCTCAGGGCAAGCCCGTGTCAAAACAAACTATTTCTAAGTGGATTGGATTTTGCATTGCTTTCTGTTATTCCCATCATGGCAAAGAGATTCCAGCTGGGATTAGACCTCATTCCACTAGGGCTACTGCCACTTCAACAGCTTTTTTGAGGGGGGTGGCTACTAAGGATATTTTGGAGGCAGCCACTTGGAGTTCAGTGCATACCTTCTCTAGGCATTACCACCTTCCCTTGTTCTCTAAATCCAGGGCTGGTTTTGCCACTGCTGTGTTGCAGGGCATTTTGGCAGCTCCTGCTTCATTATAGTTTAGCCATCCTCCCTTACCTCTGCTTTGGGATTCTACCCAAGTGTTAGGACTGCAGCAATGTGAGATGAAGAACATAGTACAGTTTTGTACCTACCATAAATGTAGATGTTCGAAGATCCACATTGCTGCAGTCCAATCCTCCTCCTTCCCCTCTGTTGTTTGAGGTGGTTGTGTGGGTTGGGTTATCCATCTGAGGTAAACTGCATTTTGTATATTGCATTTTGTATGTATTGTATATATTATACATATTTTTGGTGTTAGGCTAGTTGGTTGTTTAGTTGTGGTCTTTGGGTTTGGACCTTTCTTTTTAGGGTCTTCTGACATCTGGGGCAAGAAAAGACTGAGGATATGACGTCGGTCATGCGCATTTGTACCCTGACGTTCTGATGTCAGTCAAATGCGCCCTGACCGACGTCAGCCTTATACTCTGATATTCGGGCCGAATGAGGGACAGCGGACTACCCAAGTGTTAGGACTGCAGCAATGTGGATCTTCGAACATCTACATTTATGGTAGGTACAAAACTGTACTTTTCTTAAAACACTGCTAACTATAGAGGCAAAGGAATGGCTGCAATATACGTCTAAGCAGAGCACCAGCCACCTGACCCCCCCCCTTCTTTGTAGGTGTAGGGACAGCATGTGAAACCGATGTGCACGTTTCTTATGTACGTGCATGGAGGCTCCATGGAGCAGCATTTGGAGGGCTGTTTATGTGCTCTTAAATGTGAAATGGGCAGGAGAGGTAACAATATGAGGGTACAGAATGGAAATACCTGTCAGTATCACGGCTACTGTTTCCCTCATGCTACCGGGCGTTTGGGTGGAGAGGATCTCTTTTGCGCCCATTTCTTTTTAACAGACCCCCCCCCCCTCACGACCCTTAACCGACCACGGACAAAAGGTATCAGATGACAAATGAAGTTGTAGATAAAATGTACCGGTGACTTGATGATTATTTCAAACTTTACCGGGTGTGCATATTCTAGTGTTAAATTCATAATTCCCTTTGATGGTGTATGCCAGACAAAGTGGGTTACGTTAGATTGTCTGCACCAGTCTTGGGGTGGTCAGTTAAGAGTAAAACGGACTCCACCGGACCTCACTTTGTGGATATAGTGCTACGGGGCTTCTGAAGGACTACAATAAAAACGTACATAAGTACTCATGGCATTTCTTAAAGCAATTTAAGTCTATTGACTTACAAAGCCAAGTGCGACCACTTAGCACGCATTTTTATTAACGAAGGTACTTGGTGTGCTTTGTAACTACCTCTTAACTGTGCAGAGTTTTGCAGATTGTCCAGATTTTTGTATCATAATTTTGGTTTGTTTCTCGTTATGTCTGCAGTTTTCTGGTAAATTATCGAGTACTAAAGTCATTAAATAATGACAGACATTTACGTTTTAGACTTGATATCCTCCGCAAAAAGATTGTTAATGCAAAACCTGTTATTCTATGAACTTTATAAGTTTTTGGGAGCAATATTTAAAATCTGCTCCGATTTCATTTTTTTATTTACAAAGCCTTAATTTAGCACTTTTGTCCTGATATTTTTTTTGTTTTTGATTATATTAGTTGTTTTGTAAAGTTGTTTTCTGCTGCAGATACTTTCTCAGAGCACATCAGCCTTAAGCAAAGCATACAAAAACTGGTGCACTCTATACACAAAAAAGTCTACCTCACACTAAAATATATGTGATCTCCTGCTATTGGAAGCACTCCATTGTCCTTCCTACATCACCCAGAATCCCACAGGCTTCCTTTGCTATATATCACAAGATCACTATGTGCTCCAATCACCATAGAGATGGGGCAAAGAGGTAACAGATGGAAGCGTCAACATGGGAAGGAGGGATGCGACTGAGAGGGCATGACAAATGGAGCAGACAACATGGGAAAAAAGAGTTTGTCCCCCCAATATTTTTAGCTTTGTCCAGATGTCTTACACTTAGTGGTTGAGAGGTATGGTTGTTAGTGTGACCACTATGGCTATGTATAAACCATTTGTTGGTCAAACTCATATGTCTCAACTTCTTTGCTAAACAATTCTGGTCAAAGCCAAAAATAACAGGGAGAACGTTTTTAAAATATTGCTTTGATTCAGTTAAAAAGCTAAAAGTGCAACAGGTGTTGTATCAACATGCATTTTCTAACAAATAAGAGGTACAAAACTGTAATGCCTGGCATTATTCACTATGTGTAATCCTCAGTGATTTACACAAAAAAAAAAAAAAAAAAAAATTGCAGGGCCCTTGGCAAAAATATGAGGCAACATTAGGGACAGTTGAGAGGGATGCTCTTTAAATATCCCACGGAGCATTTTTTCCAACGTGTCAAAAGTTGATACTGACTATTTTTGCTGCATGACATATTTTGAAAATACACACAAAACATAATGAACACAAGTGTTAATTTATGGCAGAGTTCATTCATGTTCATTCACAGGTTCTTACTAAGGTTAGTGCCAAAATACACCAACAAGAAGCTTAGATGCATTGTTCAATAGTGGTGGGAGACTAGCCATGTTCCCCAGTAAATATGTTTTCCCCACATACCCCTGGTGACAATTTGTGATCATCATCAAGTCCCCCTAACCAATTTTAAAGATTCTTAGGGAAGTACTCTGATTGAGAAGTAAGGACAGATTATTCTAGAAACATTGGATACATCACACTAGAAATCTATTGTGACACCCCACCACTGGCCCAGTAACCAATGAGCTTCAATCCTCACCACTGGCAACAGTGGGGGATGTACACACTAGGAGGATGTCAAGTACATAGACACAATAAAGTGCAATTTCCATTAAGAGCACACAGAGACCACAGTCAGTCTGGGGCTGGTTTCTCCCTCTTTCTCCAGATCTCCAATAAGACTCCCCACTGGCACAGCTATAGAGTTGAGATCTCAGCTGAGTGACCAAGCTAAGACCTCCAGCACCCTTTCTGTCCAACCAGTGCTTCATGTCACATACACTGAGATTGGAATTATACACACACACACACACACACACACACACACACACACACACACACACACACACACACACCTGGGAAAGGGTGGCACAGGTTTACTAGCTATGACCCCTTTTCCCAGACAATAAGGTATTTATTACTGCCACCAGCCAACTCTTTATCAGCTACTTTAAGGCTCTTAACAAAGGGTGTCCAATCTTACTGTGTAATGTTACTATCAATAGAAATGGTAGCTTGACCAAAAGCAAGGCTATTAGGAGTGGCTCACAGTGTCACCAAATAAATATGCAAGTACTTTCATAACTTAAACATGTCTCACAGATACCAGCCACAATGAACTGTTTAAATATATTTAATAATAAATAATAAAAGAACAAGAAAATATTCAGTAAACAAACACAGTTACATCAGAGTTCAAAATCATAGGAAATACTTAAAACAATATTGCAGGACAGTCTCAAATAAATAAAGAAAAGAAAACACTTCAACGAACCAAGTACTTGCACAAACTCTGTACCAAAATAAGGAAACTACACTCCTTCACTCCTCAAAGACAGCCAGTAAAGAGACTGGTAACACAGGAATAACAGACTTTATTAATGAACTTAAGCTTCTTTGCAAGCTTTTCGCCAGTTTAAAATTCACCAACTTCCTCAGAAACACTGAAAGCATAGAAACGGAAACAACATCACTTAAAACACCACTAATTTAAATACTGTTTCATAATGATTAAAGCAATAAACCAAATTAACAACGTATAAAAACGCTAGAAATATTTATAAAAAACAAGGAACATGATTCCCTCATACTAAATACATTATATCTTACTTCTGCTTGAAATAAAAATATATAATTAAAAATCATTATAACAATTGCAACACGTGAGTCCATGATATCCCACTAGTTAAATCTAATAGTATTCTATTGAACAATAAATATATAATCCCTAGTACTGATGAAATTGAAATAAAGTGAAAACAACAATAAAATGAAATAGAATAAATAATGCTACGCCCTATCTCATGAGGCTCTTTAATCTCAATATGCAAGAGATAGACAACCTATCATTGATACCCGGGTGGTGGCAGGCATCCAATCTTAGTTGCCATAGAAGCTCTCTTCCCTCTAAAATAAGACAATCAATGGCAACCCTGCCATCCGATCTAACATGATCAATGATAGTAAATGAGAAAAAGTGGGAAGGATTTTCCTTTATGTGTTTTGCCAATGCATTTTCTACCTTACCTTTTCTAATTGCGTATGTATGTTCGTTGATACGCTCATTTAGTTTTCTATCGGTCTTGCCGATGTAGAAAACTGGGCAATGAGAACACCGGGCTAAATAAACAACTCCTGAACTGGCACAGTTGAATCTACCTTGAATAGTATATCTAAATTCTCTGATGACAAAAGATGAGCCCACCATAATAAACTTACAATACCGGCACATGTTACATTTATAAATGCCAGATCTTGCCAACATAGGCTCATACTGGGACTCTAAGATATTTTTTAGGTTTTTACCCTCCTGAATGTTATTTTGGGGAATTCCCTTGCATTTGCTCTACACAACCCATCTTGCATGAGATAACTACAATTCTTATAAATAATAGAAATAATATCCTTTACATCCACATTATATGTGAGAATAAGACTAAAGGGGTGGATTGTCTTGCTAGCTTTAACTGCTGGACTTGTATTCTCACTGGTATTGGAAGAATTTCATATGGGAACATAAAAACCTGACACCCGCTTATTATGGACTTCACAAACCAAGTCCAAAATTAGATCAGCCGGGTACCCTCTCCTTAAGAAAAGACTCTCCATGAATTTACATTCATTAACAAAATCACTATCTCGAGTCACCATTCTCGCAGCTCTCACCAGTTGCCCCTTAATGATCGATTTTTTTTGAGAAAAAGGGTGACAACTGCTAAATTGGAGGTAGCTGTTAGAGAATGTTTCTTTGCAATGTATTCTAGCTATGTAACAATTAGTTTCCCTCTCTTTAGAAAGATCAACATCCAAATAAGAAATTCTGTCACTTTCCACATTGAAAGTGAATTTTAAGAAATCAGTAGAAGAATTGAAGTGATTTAAAAGTAGATCCACTGTAGTTATTTCTCCTTTTAGGATAATAAAAATATCATCAAAAAAGCGTGTATATAACAATACCTTTTCCTGAAACAGAGGATATGTAAATAGATATTCCCTCTCCCAAAATGCCATCACCAAGTTCGCTACACTAGCACCGCATGGAGAACCCATAGGTACCCCAATTTTCTGTAAATAGTATTTGTTTTTAAAGGATACCTAAATGTGGGATAAAATTATATCCATCAATTTGCTGACCAATTGTATTTCCTCCTTGGGTGCTCCTTTAACATTCATCATAATCGGAATCCAATCCAGTGCCATTGTATGAGGGATAGAAGAATATAAATCCCTCACATCTATAGTTAAAAAATAACTATCAGCTCTATAAGGGATTTGATTTACTCTTGACAAAAATGACCAAGAGTCCTTTGAAATCTGAACTTCACTCGCTACGTATTTCTTCAAAATAGAATCAACCACCTTACCCCTGCATAGGTTATACTCCCTCTAGCACTAACCAATGGGCGCATAGGGGGGGTCTTCAAGCTTTTTGTGAATTTTGGGAGAACTGAAAATTATAGGAATTTTAGGCACTGGTGTAGATATGTAATTAAATAAATGTAGATCTATTGTATTATTAATAAACATATCATTATAATAACTTGCAATTCTAGCAATGCCTATATTTAACTCATTCTTAGATATTTCCTTGTAAGTATCAGTAGATAAAATATCCTCCATTCTCCTGATATAATCACATTGGTTCATCACTATCAAGCCTCCCCCCTTATCAGATGTCATGACTCTAACTGGTGCTTTACAAAGAAGATCCAAAAGATCTCTTTCTATCTTACTAATGTTAAACATTACATCATGGGATAAAGAGGGTGTGCATAATAGATGATGGATGTCCAGTTCACAAATCTGTTCGAACACTTCAAGTGATGGACATAAAGGAGGATTATAGGTACTAGGGATGTTAAAAACACCCAAATCTCTAGAACCCTGGCCCAACAAGAAGAGCAAATTTAACTTTCTGACAAATAACTTCAATTCCAGTAAAGTTTTAGCCAGATTTGCCCTTTTAGTAGGGACGAAATTGAGGCCCTTGGCTAATAATTCCACCAGTTCACTGGAAAAGTGAAAGTCAGAAAAGTTATAGATGTTGAAGTCCGAATCAGCATTAGTAGTAATAACAAATGTCTTTCTAGAAAGCTGGACTTCTACATCCTGGGACTCATCTAATTCCTCCTGTTCCTGGATTTGTTCCTGGTCTTCTGGCCCTGGTAGGAGGAATGATGAGAGGCTGAATTCTGAAAATTTGACTGGTCTGTCTCCTGGACAGTAAAGGAAGCTCGCTGTTGTTGAGACAAATGATCACTCCGTCGAATTTCCTCTCCAGGTGATGAATTATCAGACTCCCCTTGGATAGTGACACTGGAATTTGCCCTCTCTTCCATGATGGAGTTCCTAGTTCTTGTAACCAATCTGTACCAGCAACACAATCCACGAATACACAAAAATGAAAACTCCGCTGTACGGTACAATAAATCTAGTTGTTATGTTTTTTATGAATTAAAGTGTTTTGTGTTCGTGGTTCGCTCAGTGCTCGTTTTTTTTTGGAGCAGTATTTGGTGTATTTCTGTGGAGGATAGCCTTTATTGTACCATACAGTGAAGTTCCTAGTTCTTCCCAAATTACACACACTGGATGCCAAATAATTACCTTGTGAAGGGGACGGTTTAGGATATGCTGTACCATCCCCATAGGCTTTAATGTCCCTTTTGAGTTTTTTTATTTTGTTAGCTGTGATTTTGTTGATATATTGGTCTATACTGTTGAATGACCTCTCATATTCGAAGAGGTAACGATGGAAATTCAAGTCGTTCTTGATTTCCACATCCAAATTGGTTATTTCTTTAGTTAAAATATCAGCTGCCTGTTGGTAATGGTCTTTAATCAAGTCCAACAGTTCAAAACCATGCCTATCGAACAACTGAATCAAGTCTAAATGGAAAGTGGATCCCTCTACCAACCCCGTAGGGTATTGCCAGGACCTAAGACCTTTGGGGACCACTTTAGCTAGTTTACACTCATTGAAATAAGCCACTTCCAGCTTAATCTTTCTCAATTTCATCAGGCTCTGATCGAACATATTCAGTTTAGATGGCAGATCTATAAATTTGGACATACCTGAAGTCTCTGTAGTTTACCCTTGATTATCCTGTAAGGAAACTGGGTGACTGAGCTATGTAATAAGATTGAAGGACTCTGACTGATTGTTGACAGTAGAATCAGCAGCGATATTAGAATATAGTGGAACATTTCGCCTGGAATATATGTTCTGCATGAATTGCAGGTTATTATAACGATATGTTTATTAATAATACAATAGATCTACATTTATTTAATTCAGACTTCAACATCTATAACTTTTCTGACTTTCACTTTTCCAGTGAACTGGTGGAATTATTCGCCAAGGGCCTCAATTTTGTCCCTACTAAAAGAGCGGATCTGGCTAAAACTTTACTGGAATTGAAGTTATTTGTCAGAAATTTTAATTTGCTCTTCTTGTTGGGCTAGGGTTCTAGAGATTTGGGTGTTTTTAACATCCCTAGTACCTATAATCCTCCTTTATGTCCATCACTTGAAGTGTTCGAACAGATTTGTGAACTGGACCTCCATCATCTATTATGCACACCCTCTTTATCCCATGATGTAATGTTTAACATTAGTAAGATAGAAAGAGATCTTTTGGATCTTCTTTGTAAAGCACCAGGTAGAGTCATGGCACCTGATAAGGGGGAGGCTTGATAGTAATGAACCAATGTGATTATATCAGGAGAATGGAGGATATTTTATCTACTGATACTTACAAGGAAATATCTAAGAATGAGTTAAATATAGGCATTGCTAGAATTGCAGGTTAATATAACAATATGTTTATTAATAATACAATAGATCTACATTTCTTTAATTACATATCTATACTAGCGCCTAAAATTCCTATAATTTTCAGTTCTCCCAAAATTCACAAAAAGCTTGAAGACCCTCCTATGCGCCCGTTGGTTAGTGCTAGAGGGAGCATAATCTATGCAGGGGTAAGGTGGTTGATTCTATTTTGAAGAAATACGTAGTGAGTGAAGTTCATATTTCAAAGATCTCTTGGTCATTTTTCTCAAGAGTAAATCAAACCTCTTATAGAGATGATAGTTATTTTTTAACTATAGATGTGAGAGATTTATATTCTTCTATCCCTAATACAGTGGCACTGGATTGGATTCTGATTTTGATGAATGTTAAAGGAGCACCCAAGGAGGAAATACAATTGGTCAGCAAATTGTTGGATATAATTTTATCCAACAATTATGTATCCTTTAACAACAAATACTATTTACAGAAAATCGGGGTACCTATGGGTTCTCCATGTGGTGCTAGAGTAGCAAACTTGGTGATGGCATTTTGGGAGAGGGAATATGTATTTACATATCCTCTGTTTCAGGAAAAGGTATTGTTATATACACGCTTTTTTGATGATATTTTTATCATCCTAAAAGGAGAAATAACTACAGTGGATCTACTTTTAAATCACTTCAATTCTTCTACTGATTTCTTAAAATTCACTTTTAACGTGGAAAGTGACAAAATTTCTTATCTGGATGTTGATCTTTCTAAAGAGAGGGAAACTAATTGTTACATAGCTAGAATACACCACAAAGAAACATTCTCTAACAGCTACATCCAATTTAGCAGTTGTCACCCTTTTTCTCAAAAAAAATCGATCATTAAGGGGCAACTGGTGAGGGCTGCGAGAATGGTGACTCAAGATAGTGATTTTGTTAATGAATGTAAATTCATGGGGAGTCTTTTCTTAAGGAGAGGGTACCCGGCTGATCTAATTTTGGACTTGGTTTGTGAAGTCCATAATAAGCGGGTGTCAGGTTTTTATGTTCCCATATGAAATTCTTCCAATACCAGTGAGAATACAAGTCCAGCAGTTAAAGCTAGCAAGACAATCCACCCCTTTAGTCTTATTCTCACATATAATGTGGATGTAAAGGATATTATTTCTATTATTTATAAGAACTGGAGTTATCTCATGCAAGATGGGCTGTGTAGAGCAAATGCAAGGGAATTCCCCAAAATAACATTCAGGAGGGGTAAAAACCTAAAAAAAATCTTAGAGTCCCAGTATGAGCCTATGTTGGCAAGATCTGGCATGTATAAATGTAACATGTGCCGGTATTGTAAGTTTATTATGGTGGGCTCATCTTTTGGCATCAGAGAATTTAGATATACTATTCAAGGTAGATTCAACTGTACCAGTTCAAGAGTTGTTTATTTAGCCCGGTGTTCTCATTGCCCAGTTTTCTACATCGGCAAGACCGATAAAAAACTAAATGAGCATATCTATGAACATACATACGCAATTAGAAAAGGTAAGGTAGAAAATGCATTAACAAAACACGTAAAGGAAAATCCTTCCCACCTTTTCTCATTTACTATCATTGATCATGTTAGATCGGATGGCAGGGGTGCCATTGATTGTCTCATTTTAGAGGGAAGAGAGCTGCTATCGCAACTAAGATTGGATGCCTGCCACCACCCGGGTATCAACGATAGGTTGTCTATTTCTTGCATATTGAGATTTAAGAGCCTCATGAGATAGGGCGTAGCATTATTTATTCTACTTCATTTTATTGTTGTTTTCACTTTATTTCAATTTCATCAGTACTAGGGATTATATATTTATTGTTCAATAGAATACTATTAGATTTAACTAGTGGGATATCATGGACTCACGTGTTGCGATTTTTAATTATATATTTTTATTTAAACTTACTTACAGAACAACAAGCAGGCAGGTGTGGTGAGTGGATGTTCTTGTCAGGTCAAAGACAAAATGCAAAATGCACTGCTTTTTTCAGAGAGTTCTTACATTAATATAGCAACTATTACTGCTGTGTTAGCTTGCATGATGACATCAGTTCTTGTCATCTGACTTTAGTTCCCAAGCTAAACCCCCATTGCTAGAAACTGCCAGCATTTAGCATCTCCCTGTGAAAATACATAGCCCTCACATGTTTGCAGCTGCTGGAAGACATAAAACAATAAAACACTTACAAAACAATGCAGAAGACTCCCTAGTTTTAAAAATCCTGTCTCACTGCTTCATTGAAACCATCATTTATGGTGCAGTTATAAAATAATTTAATTTCAACATTTCTCTGAAGTTTTGCAAGTTAACCCTCTATGTTCCCATTTCCACTATTAAAATATATACATATACACATTTTTTTTTCTCAAAAATCTTTTTATTGAAAGAGTATAACAAAACATTATTTCAAACGCAATGAAAACCACAGCTTATATATTTGAATATTTAGGAGTTATAAAAAGATTACACACAATGAGAAGGAAATTAAGGTACACTCCCAATGGTTAAAACCAACCTAACTATGTACAAAATATTTACAAAATGGTAACCAAGAACTATATAACTAACATGTATTAAAATCATTGAAAAAATATTAGACAATAACGAGAAAACATAAAAATGATGAAGTACAAGAATTCTCACACATAAATGTAACCCTACTAATAGTCACTATTAATGATATATAGTACCTTCTCAATTGCTTTATTGTTAAAAAACATTTTTTTAGGAGTCAATGCTAATATTTTATGTGCAGCAATGTATGAGTGAGCCAAAGATCTAAAGCCAATCCAATTTAATCTAGTACGGTCAAGCCAATTTTTAGAAATATAAAACTTTATCAATGAACAAATATATATGATGACATGTAAGTCAAATTTAGATAAATGCATGACAGGTATATGTAAAATGGTTAATTCCCATGAAAGGGTAGATTTGTGATATCCCATTGTCTGTAGCCTCACTCTCAATGAAGTCCATAGTTTGTGAGTGTGTTGACAGTACCACAAAATATGCAGTAGGTCTGCATTTGGTAATGCGCAACAAGGGCATGAAGAAGACTTATTAGCATTAAATTTGTTTAATTTGGATGGTGTGTGGTAAGCATTATTACTGATCATCAATTGAGTATAAAACAACTTCTTAAAAGGAGAGTAATCAAGAGAGATCTTGAAAGCAGATATTTTCTGATCTAATGTTATATGTGGGTTATGCTTGTCCCAGTATTTAGAAAAAAAGACAAGAGGAATCATGTATTATTTTATTTAACAGGTTATATGATTTGGATAGCATTTTTTCTGGAAGTAAAAGGGTTTGAATTATTGTATTTAAATTCTTAAAATCCCACTCCCTTGGCTCAATGTGTTGTAATTTGACTAGAGTTAAATCTTTCAGTTGACGTAAGGTAGTAGTATAAGTGCAGTTCACCTTAAATATCTTTCTCAAGTCAGATAAAGATTTATCTTTATGTTTGATGAGATCCCATACTCTGAGATTTTTGATTTGAGGAAATTTTGTAAGATCAAATTGCATGTTATCTAACTTAAAGTTAGGGTTTAAATGAAATGGCTGTAATAAATAAGAGAGAGTGTTCAATCCCACAAGATTTAATAATTCTTGAAAGGCTCTAGCCTTCTGTTTTAAAAAATTTGAAATTTTAAGAGAGTTCACAACATCAGTAGGTAGAAAAGGGATAACTTCAGGATTAATATTTTTTGTAATAATGTTCTGATGCCATAAGTACACCCATTTAGGATAATGTAAATATCTTGAAGTATTCATTCTCGAGATATTTAAGATTTTGTTTGCAGAAATAATTAAATAATACAAATAAAAGTTAAGCAATCCCAGTCCTCCCTTAGTCTTAGGTGCTGACAACTTAACGTATGAAATTCTAACTTATTTAGGATACCATAGAAATTTAGCTAATTCTATGTTTACCTTATCAAAAAAAACCTTTTGGAATAATTTGGTCAGAAAAATTCAATTGAAAAAGAAATTTGGGGAGAATATTCATTTTGATTATTGCAGCTTTGGATAGCAATGACAAATTCAAGATTTCCCACCTACGTAGATCCAATACAATTGATGCCCAAACCTTAGACAAATTATTTTGAAATGCTGATATACCATTGTGATTCATATGAATACCCAAATATTTAACCTCATATGTGATTTTAAAAGAAGCTTCTTGAAATAAGTATATTTTATGGGCTCAGGGATTTAAAGGGAAGATATGTGTTTTGTATGTATTAATAAGATAGTCAGAGGCAAGTGAGAAATTCACCAGAGATTTAGTCAATTTTTCAAGATCAGTAATCGGTGTTTGGAAATATCTAACTAGGTCATCAGCAAAGGCTGACAGTAAAAGATTAGTATTCAAGATTCTAGGGATCCTATGGAATGATATTTGCGCTAAATGAAGTAATAAAAGCTCTATGTATAGATTAAAGAGAAAGGGAGAAAGTAGGCACCCTTGCCTAGTACCATTTGTAATTTTAATAGGATTAGAAGTAATTCCATTAATATGCAATAGGGTATACGAGTCTATATATAGAGTTTTAATTAGGTTTATAAAAGTAACAGGTAAATTAAAGCACACCATTGTTTGAAATAAAAAATTCCAATTAACTCTGTCAAAAGCCTTCGAAGCATACAATATCAATGCATACATAGGAGTAATATTAAACTTAGTAAAGTGAATGATGGATTCTAACGTTAAAGTATTGTCCCAAGCATGTTTACTAGACATGAAACCCGATTGGTCAGAAGAAATTATAACTGGCATAACTTTTTTCAATCTATTAGCCAGAATGGAAGCTAAAATTTTGATGTCTATATTAATTAAAGAGATGGGCCTGTAATTATGCGGATCTGTTTTTTCTTTATTATTTTTCGGAATTAAGATAGTCTTAGAAGTGTTCCAATGTAAATCAGAAATGTCATTCGTTTTTATATAATTATAAGTTTTAAGAAGAAAAGGGGCTAGGTACATTTTAAAAGTTTTAAAGAATTCAGCAGTATATCCGTCAGGACCAGGTGCTTTACTATTTTTTAACCTATCAATAGAATCATAAATTTCTTGAATAGTTAAAGGGGCAGAGAGAATTTTCTGTTGTTCATCATTTAACTTGGGGAATATTATAGAACCCAAAAAATCATCAATATGGTCTTTAATCTTAGAATTAGGAGTTTTAGAGTATAGACTCGTATATAAGGAAGCAAATATTTGCATAATATCTTCATCAGAATTATAAATCTGATTGTTATAGTGTATGGGTGGTATCCGAGGCCTGGAGAAATTATTTTTAAGAATCCGTGCTAACACTTTAGAGGGCACCTGAGCCCATTCAGAATAAGTAGCCAGAAGTCTTTGTTCTAAAATAGAAAGGTTATGTTGATGTAAAGAAAGCAATTCCTTCTGGGCATCAAGTAATTGTTTGTAATTCTCGGGATTAGGATTCATTCTATATTTGTCTTCAAGAGATACAATGTTATTTTTAAGAGAAAGATCTCTAACTCTATAAAACTTTTTAAGATATGAGGCCTTACTAATTAACAAGCCCCTTAACCTTGCTTTACATGCAGCCCACTGAATATCATAGGGTATATTAGTTGAATCCAAATTAACTTCCATTTCCTGAATTATTTGTGTACATAGAGTTTTAGTTTCACTGTTAGAAAGCAGATTGTTATTTAATGACCATGACTTGCCCCTTGATATTATTGGAGGATGTACGTCCAAACGTAATTTCAATACAATTCTTGAATGGTCAGAAAAAAATCTTGGTTAAATAATCATATCTAATATCAAGTGGGTCATAGAGGATGATAAAAGAAAAAAAATCAAGTCTCGACCAAGTTTTATAACATTTCGAGTAATAAGTAAATCTATCTTTTTTTTTAGAATAATGAGTAAACTGTAAAGGGTGTATAAGATTAAAATCTAACATAAGTTCCTCAAGGACTACTGATGCTTGATAATTATAAGAAGGTGAGCTACTAGTGCGGTCTAAAACAGGATTTATAACAGTATTCCAATCACCACCCACTAAAACATAATGATTCTTGAATGATGCAATAATGTTAAATATCTGTAATATAAACATATGTTGTTGATTACAGGGACCATACAAATTTAAAATTAAAAGTGGTTTGTCCAAGTAATGTATGTTAGTGGTAAAATAGCACCATCTACCATTCACATCATAGTTTTCTTCAATAATGACTCCTTGAAAATTCTGTTTTATTATAATGGCAACTCCCCTTGAATTAGATGAATCACCAGATGCTATTATTTTTCTAATCCACTTTTTGTTATTCTCTTTAAACCAATCCAATCTGTGCATATATGTTTCTTGTAAAAAACAAATAGCAGCTTTAGATTTAAAAATTAAATGATATAAAAGGGATTTCTTAGCTTTATTATTTATACCCCTCACATTCCATGAGTCAATATTCAACACACTCATCTTTAATGTATCCTGTCATTACAAATGCATGAGCATCATGTAATCTTAACAAGATATGTGTGTTATATATCTTGGTCATGCTATAAGAATTGGCTTGCGCAATGATTAGGTTAATAAACCCAGACAGTATTGTCACAAAGTAAACCCCCAATACCCCTCCAGTGCCTAACCACCTCATTCTACCCATTGAAGGTAAACAAGTATGACACATTGTAAAGAAAACAAAGGATTTGGTTACCATAATATTATAAAGACATGAGATAGAACTAAGCGAAGTCCTAATAAGAACTAACAACTGAAAAAACCACCTATACATATATACAAGATTACATATTACAAGATTACATATATACAAGATTACATATTACAAGATTACATATTACAAGTTTACATATATACAAGATTACATATTATAAGATTACATATTACAAGATTACATATATACAAGATTACATATTACAAGATTACATATATACAAGATTACATATTACAAGATTACATATTACAAGATTACATATATACAAGATTACATATTACAAGATTACATATTACAAGATTACATATATACAAGATTACATATTACAAGATTACATATATACAAGATTACATATTACAAGATTACATATATACAAGATTACATATTACAAGATTACATATTACAAGATGCCCAACCAGATTACATCTCAGCTCACAATTTTTTCCCAGCCTCCTATAGTTTATATTGAACAAAAAATATGTAAGAATACAAGTCTAAAATACATTAACATTCCTCTCTATTTCCGGAATTGCATATTATTTAACAGATGAAATCCTAACTGCATTAAATAATCAATACGTTACAGGCATTACAATAAGAGCCTAACTATATTGTAACATGGATTTGTTTTTAATCCCTATTTAAAACTATCAACTGTATATTTGGTGGAAATTAATTACATACAATTAAAGCATTCCACAAGCACAAACGAAACCATCACATTTAATTAAATCACTAAGTAATTGACTGTCAAAAGTGAAACCCACACTCAATTATAAATATATACCTTAATGAAATAAAAAAAAGAAACAGTTACTTTCATAAAGGGCACTTTTTCAGAATTCATTTGTGACCGGAGAGTATCTCTTCGCATCTCTCGCACTAAGAAATCTAAGCGACACGTTAACGCTTGATTTACGAGCACCAGAACCATAGGGGAACCATAATCCGGATGAACAATGTAGTCTCCAACGCCGTTAATTGTGGTCTGTCTCTTCGGAGCACTTTGATTCATCCTTTAACCTTGATGCTAACAAAATAAGGCTTAAGAGAGCTATATGAAAGCCTTATTTACAAATCAGTCATGTTTATGTGTTTATAATACCTACCAGCCCTCAACTAAACCAGTTATGAGAAAGCATTCTTTTTGCCAGGAAATAACTTTGACGTGTCATCACTCTAAAATGTCTTATACCATCTGTTTCTCAAGATAAGAGTTCTTTACAGATGTGAGCTTCCGAGAAACAGCCACTATATTTTTAAATAAAATAAAAAATGTTTAAGCAGATAGCAAAAGTGGTCAAACAAAATTATGTCAATAATTAATATAAAACTCTCCATTTAATCCGTAAACTTTGTGTGAATCTGGAAAACCCGTTGACCTGTCGCAGAGTCAAGTAGGTATAATCGAAGAAAATTTAACCTACCATTTACTAGATAGAGTTGCGCACCACATCAATGGCAATATCAGATGACATCTAAGTATCAAGAGTAGGGATTTCATTAAATAGCTTTATAAAGATATTTTTTGCTTCTGTGACATCTTTCGCTGAATATCTCATCTCTTTAAATGTAAATGTTAAAGTGTTTGGGTATCGCATTTCGAATTTAATACCCCGCTTTATCAGATTAGCGCAGAAGGGTGATAGCTTTTGCCTACATAGTTTTATCTGAGGAGGTAAATCATGTGAAAAAGACAGTTTGTGGTTGTTCCAAATAAACTGTTTTTTACTTTTTGCTGCAAACAAAATCCTTTGTGTATCTTGATAGTTTAAAAGTTTGGTGTATATGATCCTTGGTATCATAGATGTTTGACGGGCTCGTAGAGCTCTGTGGGCCCTTTCAACTGTCAAGGATTCAGAGTTTGAGTTTGAGTTTGACTCCTGGCTTAATAAAGCCATAAAGATTTGTTTAGTTACAGACAAAAAGAGTATGATTTTCATATGATTCAGGAAGTCCTCTTATAATGACATTGTTTCGCCGGCTTCTAGCTTCCAAATCGACTACCTTGTCTTGTAGCTCCGAAAGAAGGGAATCTTTGTCTTTAACAGCAGAGTCTATAGTGTCAATTTTAATTTCTAGCGCTTGGCTTTTATTTTCCAATTTTTCAATTCTGACTGTAATGTGCTTAAGTGTAGTGCTGAAATCATCAAATTTGTCTGAAAAGCCATTTATGGCGGTTTGTAATGGTTGAAGCGCTGATTTCAAATCTTCAACGTGAAAACTGGAATCACCTTTTTCTTTAGTGTTTGACTTAGTAGTTTCAGAAATCTGTTTGGAAGTCCTTAAACGTTTAGATCCAGTCTCTTTTTCCGGTGACAGTATAGTTGAGATTTTGGCTTTTGTAGTTTGAGTTTCCATGTTATCTGAAGTAGCAGCCATATCAGGGAACAAAATTAGCAGTAGGATAAATGGCACAAATTCACACCTTCTGTGTGCGCGTGGCCAAAGGCAACCAGGATCATAAAAATAACTTTTAAGTATTTTGAAGAAAAAATATAATATTTTTTCAGTTTCGAAGCCTTAGACTTAAAGAGCAAATGTTTCTTAGTATTTCTATATAAAAATCTTCAAGCAAAGTCTGTTGTTTCAGCGTTTAAAAAGCCGATAATTAGTAGGAAAGTGAGGAGAACTTGGAATATGAGACACTCTAGTCAGTGACCATCTTGGAATCCTACATATACACATTTACAATAGTATATTACTGCGGTGGTGGTGCTGCAGTAGCGTTGTCACCTCACAGTAAGATGTTGTCCTGTTCGATTCTCAGCTAGAGCGTCTTCTGTGTGGAGACATGCGTGAATGGGCATATCTTCATTGAAGGTTGTGCATCAGGGCCGGCAACTTGGCACGTAAAAATCTACTACCAATCATTAGTGGACCGGAGTTCCGCTGTGGCGACCCCTAACCGGGAAAAGCCAAAAGACACAACAACACGTTTACAATAGTTTATGTACATTTCTGTTTTATTCCAGTAGGGTACACTGTGGACACATTTCTAAGCTGAGTACTGTATAACATATCCCTTCAGCAGACGTGTGTACAAACCATTTTATATGACATATAGTTCTAATATATTTGTAACACAAGCATATGAATCATGTTGATATTCACAAATGACATATGACCATTTACAAAATTCCAGACAGCTGTGCTGGCAGTATCTTCCTTTTGTTACACTTGTATATAAATCATGTTAATGTTCACAAATTACATATAATTGTTTTCAAAATATTCCAGATAGCTGGGCTGGCAGTATCTCCTTTTGTCCCCCCCCCCCTTCCCGAAGACTCAGGCTAGATTTTCAAGTGACGTTTGAGAAACACTGCTTGAGAGGGATGACTGTTTGGGAATACATTACCCCATTCCCTATCTTGAGATTCCAGCTACCTTGGCATTGTTGACCCCAGTACAGTACTGCACTGTCCTATCATATGCCAGCAATCCTAGGTTCCACCATAGTAATTTGGGATTTTCCTGGCAGCTCACTGTGGCCATAGATCTCCCTCAGACTCCTCCTGCCTTGTACTGCAAATACTTAGCAAAAGGGCCTCCCTATCATGATAATGTTTCATCATGTTAACATGGTACTATTTGTGCCCCTGCCTCCTGCCTCCTGCCTAGCAGTTCTACCATGTAATTAACATCACCGACCTTCCTTACCACCTTGTAAGGTCCCTCGCAAGCTGCCTGCAGCTTGTTCTGTCTGACAGGAATGAGAAACATTAACTGCTGCCCTACAGTATACACTCTGGCTTGAGCATTCCTGTCATACCAGACCTTTTTATGTTGCTGGGCTTCTGCAAGGTTCTCCTGGGCCAAGCCCATGAGCCCCCTGAACCTTGTCCTGAGGTTTAGGATATATACCACAACAGACTCCTTATGGGATTCACACTCACCCACACATTCATCTCAAATCAAATCTAGAGGTCCCCTCACCCTATGTCCATACGGCAACTCAAAGGGTAAACAACCCATGTATTTCTGGGGCACCTCTCTGGAAGCAAACACGAGGCAAATATTTGTCCCACTCCCTTGTGAACTGGTCTGCAAATGCCAGTAGCATGGCCTTTAGTGTACAGTTTAACCTCTCCACCAGGACATTATTCTGGGGATGGTAGGGGGTGGTATTTAGGAGTTCATCCCACAATGATGCCACAGACAATCCAGCAGGTCAGACATGAAATAGGCACCTCTGTCAAATCTCTAACAAAGCATTTTCCTCCTTTTCTGCCTCAATGGAGGACAATGTATAATCTGCTACCACTAGGATATACTTCTTCCCTGTGGAACTTGGGTTACTTAGAGGCCTTGCAATATCCATAGCTACCTTCTGAAATGGCTCCTCAATCACAGGTAAAGGCATCAAAGGAGCTTTGACCTTGTCTCCCTACCTTGCCTACTTTTGGGCACTGCTCTCATGTCCTGGAGTACAATGTTACATCTCTGGAAATCCCAGGCAAATAAAAGTTATGCATAATACATCTCTTTGTATGCTTTATGCTCATATGACCTGCAAAGGGAATGTCATGGGCTATGGCTAAAAGGGCCAGACTGTAGGCTCTGGGCACTACCAACTGTTGTATTCTCTCACCCTCTAGCCCTCCCTCAAGGGTCCACTCTCTATACAGTAACCCTTTACCCCAGTATACAGATTCCCCTTTCCCTTAACAGTCCTGTGCCTCACTAGCTACCTCCCTCAGGTCTTGTACTGTAGGGTCTGAGAGCTGAGCCTGTCTCAGCTCTCTCTTGGTAACGCTTCCCTGCTCCCCTTCCACAGGAAGTCTGCTATCCTCTGATGACGAGGCCTTACTGTCAGCCTGGGTACTTCTACTTACCTCTGTCCTTGCAGTAACTCTGTCCGAGGGAACATCAGTACCCACAGGCAGCTATGGCTCACCTTCAGTCTCACTGCTACAGGGTATCTCCCTCCCTGAAGTAGCTACCTCACCACTCCTGGCTTCAAGTGTGTGGTCTGGCTGGGTCTCACCAGGCTATCAGACTTTTTAACCATTGCAAGCTTCACAGAGGTTAATTCAGAGGCTGTGTCTGTCTTAGCAGTGGCCTCTTTCTCATCTACTAAGACAGGATATAACCTCTTGTGGAAATTTGGTACCCTTGTTGTCTCCAGACAACTAACTGCTGGCATTCTGTCATTCCCACTTACTGGCTCTTCCACCTTTAGTTCACCACCTTACCTCCATGGAAATCTGTATACTACATGGCTCCACTGGCTGCATTTAAAACATTTAACCCTTAGCTCTGGCTATGCTCTTGAATTAGCGGCTTCCCCTGCTACTGGCAGACTCTGTTGGGGTGGTTTAGACTGTCCACCATGGGGTCCCTTAGACCCATGTGCAGCACTGGCTATCCCTTTCTTGTGCAGGGGTGCCCTGTTTGCTAGGTATAGATCTCCCTTTTTCCCCAACTCCTCTGCTGTATTACATTCACTATCTGCCACCCAGATTCTAGTGTCCTCAGGCAAAGTACTAAGGGCTTGTTCCCTCACCAAAAGGTCTGCCAGCCCTTCAAAAGTGGTGACCCCCACTCACCCATCTATGAAAATAAGTGCTTAATTCAACAATATATTCACACACACTTTCATCTGCCTTGCGTCTATGCTCAGGAAACTTTTTTTCTATAAGCTTCAGGTGTTAGCTTAAAACACTCTAACAAACAATTTTTAACAGTATGATAATTTAAGCAATTAGTATAAGACACTTTAGAAATAGCAGTTACAGGTTACCATGGAGTAAAGGGGTCAGGAACTGTACCCAGAACCCTTGGTCAGATTATACTATTTACATACCCTTTCAGACATATGAATAAAATGGGCAAAGTTATCACCCTCTGTAAATTGTGGAAGAAATTTACTGACCTTTGTGGCTTTTGGGGTTCAGTTATTCCATTCTGCATTACCTCCATGACTCTGGCGAAGAGTTAGCATCTCCTTCTCATATTGCCATTGCCTCTCATTCTCTTCAGCTTCCAGATGCCTCAGTCTCTCTGCTGATTCCAGTTCTAACCGTTTGGGCTCCAGTTCAAGTCTCTTTAAGTTCAGACAGATTTTTAAGTCCACTGTGGGAAGGCTGAACTGTCCATTTTCTGAGAGTTGTACATCTCCAAGGCCAGCCTGGTTGTCCTCCTGGTTGCTGGTCTGTGATGCAGCTGTGCCCAAGTCTGAAATCACTTCTACTTAAGTCAGATTGGCATGTACCAGTCCTTTGGCTTGGCACATAGCCAACTGGCTCCTTGTCAGTTTGCCAAACTCCTCTGCTGACATCCTTGCATGTTCTCCCTGATTAACTAAGCTAAAAAAAAATTAAACTATTGTGATATGAAACTCTGAATGTTCACTGTGTGGCTGATTGAGAGTAAAAACACCTTCTTCAGTGGCCACTGTAGTTCAATATCCACACCACTGAATCCTAATATGTGGATATCTCACCTCTGCCAACCAATTAATATGTGACGCCTCACAATCCTCACCATTTGCAACAGTGGAGGACATACACAATGGGAGGATGACAAGTACACACACAGTAAAGACTTGAAAATGTCCCTTAAAAGCACACAGAGACCACATTCAGTCTCTGGCTGGTTTCTCCCTCTTTCTCCATATCCCCATTAAGACTCCCCACTGGCACAGCTATATAGTTGAGATCTTAGCTGAGTAGCCAAGCCAAGACCTTTGGCACCCTCTCTGTCCAGCTACAGCTTTGTGTCCCTGTCCATGTAGCTGACACACATACACTTTGAGATTTGATTTATACACACACACACACACACACACACACACACACACACACACACACACACACACACACACACACACACACACACACACACACACACACACACACTCTTGGAGATTTGTTTTACACACACACACACACACACACACACACACACACACACACACACACACACACACACACACACACACACACTTGGAGATTTGTTTTACACACACACACACACACACACACACACACACACACACACACACACACACACACACACACACACACACACACACACACACACACACACCTGTGAAAGGCTGGCACAGGTTTACTAGCTATGCCCCCTTCTGCCCAGAATATAAGGTAGTTATTACTGCCAAAAGCCAGCTCCTTATCAGCTACATTAAGACCCTTAACAAAGCGTGTCCAATCTTACTGTGTAATGTTACTATCAATAGAAATGGTAGTTTGACCAAAAGCAAGGCTATTAGCAGTGGCTCACAGTGTCACCAAATAAGGTTTACTATCAAATTTTTGAAATGAACTCCGTCGACTGTACTATTGTCGAATACGGAAGTTCGAAAACGGTAATATCAATGACAAAAAAACAACCTAGGAACGGGTTTTAACATGGGTCGAGATAGGGGAGATGTTAGTAGTTCGGAATAACACCGAACACCTATCTCGACCCATGTTAAAACCGTTCCTAGGTTGTTTTTTTTGTCATCGATATTACCGTTTTCGAACTTCTGTGTTCCACAATAGTACAGTCGACGGAGTTCATTTTGAAAATTTGATAGCAAATCACCAAATAAATATGCAAGTCCTTTCAGAAATTAAATATGTCTCACAGATATCAGTCACAATGAAATGTTTAAATATATTTAATAATAAATAATAAAAGAACAAGAAAATACTCAGTAAACAAGCACAGTTACATCATAGTTCAAAATCACAGAAAATACTTAAAACAACATTGCATGACAGTCTCAAATAAATAAAGAAAATATCTAAATTATACTTCACTATATTCCTGTCTGTATCTACGAGAAATTACTGTACTGTAGTTAACTTACTTAAAGAACAACAAGCAGGCATATGTGGTGAGTGGATGTTCTTGTCAGGTCAAATACAAAATGCAAAATGCACTCCTTCTCTCAGAGAGTTTTTAAATTAATATTTAAAATATTACTGCTGGGTTAGCTTGCAGGATGACATCAGTTCTTGTCATCTGAGTTTAGTTCCCAAGCTAAACTCCTTTGGCCTGGCATATACCAGCCAACTGGCTTCTTGTCAGTTTGCCATACTCCTCTACTTACATCCTTGCCTGCTCTACCTGACTAACTAAGCTAAAAAATAAATACATAAAACTATTGTGATATGAAACTCTGAATGTTCACTGTGTGGCTGATTGAGAGTACAAACACCTTCTTCAGTGACCACTGTTTACAAGCTACAGGAGTTCAATATCTACACCACTAAATTGTAATATATGGATATCTCATGTCTGCCAACCAATTAATATGTGACACCCCACCACTGGCCCAGTAATCAAGGAGCCTCAATCCTCACCACTGGGAACAGTAGGGGACATACACAGTGGGAGGATGACAAGCACACAGTAAAGACTGAAAATTTCCCTTAAGAGTACACAGAGACCACATTCAGTCTGTGGCTGGTTTCTCCCTCTTTCTCCAGATCCCCAGTAAGACTCCCCATTGGTACAGTTATGGAATTGAGATCTCATGCCACAAACTAACTCTTTATCAGCTACTTTAAGGCCCTTAACAAAGGGTGTATGCAAGTACTCTCAGAACTTAAATATGTCTCACAGATATCAGCCACAATGAAATGTTTAAATATATTTAATAATAAATAATAAAAGACAAGAAAATACTCAGTAAACAAACACGGTTACATCAGAGTTCAAAATCACAGGAAATACTTAAAACAACATTGCAGGACAGTCTCAAATAAATAAAGAAAACATCTAACTATACTTCACTATATTCCTGTCTGTATCTAAGAGAAATTAATGTATCCTAGTTAAATTACTTACAAAACAACAAGCAGGCAGATGTGGTGAGTGGATGTTCTTGTTGAGTCAAAGACAAAATGCTGAATGTACTCCTCTCAGAGAGCTCTTAAATGAATATATCAAATATTACTGTTGGGTTAGCTTGCAGGATGACATCACTTCCTGTCATTTGACTTTAGTTCCCAAGCTAAACCCACACTGCTAGAAACTGCTAGCATTTAACATCTCCCTGTGAAAATACATAGCCCTCACATGTTTGCAGCTGCTGGAAGACATAAAAGAATAAAACACTTATAAGACAATGCAGAAGGCTTCCTAGTTTTAAATATCCTTTCTCATTGCTGCATTGAAACAATATTTTATGGCGCAGTTATAAAATAATTTAATTTCAACTATTTTTCTGAAGTTTTGCAAGTTAACCTTCTATGTTTCATTTTCCACTATTAAAATATATACATTTACACGTTTACAATAGTTTATGTGCATTTCTGTTCTCTTCCAGTAGGGTTCACTGTGGACACATCTCTAAGCTGGATGCTCTACAACATATCTCTTCAGCATACGTCTGTACAAACCATTTTATATGACATACAGTTTTAATACATTTGTAACACAAGCATATGAATCATGTTGATATTCACAAATGACATATGCCCATTTATAAAATTCCAGACAGGTGTGCTGGCAGGATCTCCCTTTTGTTGCACTTCTATATCAATCATGTTAATATTCACAAGTGACATATAATTATTTACAGAACTCCATATTGCTGGGTTGGCAGTATCTCCTTTTGTCACACTTCTCTCCCCTCACCCCCTGAAGACTCAAGCTAGTTTTTCATGTGACCCTTGAGAAACACTGCTTAAGAGGGTTGACTATCTGGGAATACATTACCCCATTCCCTGTCTTGAAATTGCAGCTACCCTGGCATTTATGACCCCAGTACAGTGCTGCATTGTCATATCATATGCTGGCAATCCTAGGCTCCACCATAGTAAGATGGTACTTTGCTGGCTGGCTCCCTGTAGCCATAAATCCCCCTCAGACTGTTCCTGCATCTTACTGCAAGTACTTAGCTGCATGGAATCCCTATCATGGTAAGGTTTTATCATGTTAACATGGCACATTTTGTGTCCCTGCCTCCTGCTTAGCCATTCTACCATGTAGTTAACATCCCTGTCCTTCCTTACCACCTTGTAGGGTCCCTCCCAAGCTGTCTGCAGCTTGTTGTGTCTGATAGGAATGAGAGCCTTTACCTGCTGCCCTACGGTGTACTCTCTAGCTAGAGTACTCCTGTTATACCAGATTTTTTTCTGCTGTTGTGCTTCTGCCAGATTCTCCTGGGTCAAGCCCATGAGCTCCCTGAGTCTTCTCCTGAGGTTTAGGACATATGCCACAACAGGCACCTTGTGGGATTCACACTCACCCTCCCACTTATCTCAAATCAAATCTAGAGGTCCCATCATCCTATGCCCATACTGCAACTAGAAGGGTGAAAAACCTGCAGATTCCTAGGGCACCTGTCTGTAAGCAAACAACAGATGGGAGAAATATTTCTCTCACTCCCTCTTGAACTGGTCTGCAAATGCCTGTAGCATGGTATTTAGGGTAGAGTTTAACCTCTCCACCCGATAATTAGTCTGGGGATGGTAGGGGGTGGTCTTTAGGTGCTTCATCCCACAGTGCTTCTACAGACTGGCCAGCAGGTCTGGCATGAAATTAGCACCTCTGTCAGTCAGTATTTCTTTTGGGAAACCTACCCTGCTGAAAATCTCTAACAAAGCATTTTTTTACATTTTCTGCATCAATGCAGGACAATGCCACTGTGTCAGGGTATCTGGTAGCATAATCTACTACCACTGGGATATATTTCATCCCTGTGGAACTTGGGGTACTTATAGGCCCCACAATATCCATAGTTACCCTCTGAAATGGCTCCTCAATCACAGGCAAAGGCATCAAGGGAGCTTTGACCTTGTCACCTGCCTTGCCTACTTTTTGGCACTGCTCACAAGTCCTGCAGTACTCTGTTACATCACTTGAAATTTCAGGTCAATAAAAGTTCTACATAATACATCTCTTTGTACTCTTTATGCCCATATGACCTGTAAAAGGAATGTCATGGGGTATGGCTAGAAGTGCCAGACAGTAGGCTCTGGGCACTACCAACTGCTGTATTCTCTCATCCTCTAGCCCTCCCTCAGGGTGTCCACTCTCTATACAGTAACCCTTTGTCCCAATATACAGATTCCGCTTTTCCTCAATAATCATGTGCCTCACTGGCTACCTCCCTCAGGCCTTGTAATGTTGCATATGAGAGCTGAACCTGTCTCAACTCTCTGTTGGTAAACCTTCCCAGCTCCCCTTCCACAGGAAGTCTGGCATCCTTTTAGAGTGGTGCCTTACTGTCAACCTGGGTACTACTACTCACCTCTGCCCTTGTAGTCACTCTGTCAAAGGGAACATCAGTACCCACAAGCAGCTGTGGCTCACCTTCAGTCTCACTGCTACAGGGTAGCTCCTTCCCTGAAGTAGCCACCTCATCAGTCCTGGCTTCAAGCATGCAATCTGTCTGGGGCCCCCCAGGCTCTCAGACCCACATGCTTGTCTCTAGGCCTGACTGCATGCAACTGCATGCACACAAGGTACTGTATAGTTTCATAGGTATTTACTAAGCTAACAACCAGAAAGGCCTTTTTAAGCCTAGCCATGCATCCCAAATTTCTGACAAGTTCTGATACCCTTGATACGTGTAAGCATGGGCCTGGGAGATGAACAATTACAGGTTACCTGTTTGCATTAGAGACACAGGTGCCAAACTAGGGATGAATTTCCAGTTTCCCAACCAGATGTCCAAGTTGGGTTATGGAGGAACTCTGCTTCACATGGATGCGGAGCCTGTTCCATAGATGGGGTAGTCTCTGGGGTACATATCTGTGTCTCCAGGAGGTCCTATTTATATCACAGGCAAGGTTTAAGTCTTTAGAACAGGTAATTCTGGTACTGTTTGTTTTGTGGATATGCAGGAGGTCTGACAATACCCTGTATGCCAGTCATAGATCTCCCCTCCAAAGCCTGTAGGAGACAGAATACAAGGATAGGGCCTTGAGGCAGTATGCATAGGACATATTACTTATGCCCTTTTTTTTCTTTTGTGAGGAACCTCTGTGGACATTCCAATTGTTGTATATGCCTGGTTAGGTACATACCAAAGGGCATGTACTCAATGATAGGTGTGATGAATGCGGAATACAGTGTTACAATGACTTCCTTGGACTTAGATGCCATAGCTTTGTTTATAAGTTGTGCAACACAGAATGATTTCCTCACCAATGCAGACATGTGATGATCAAAGGCTAGATTATCTATGTGTGTGTCCCTAACTCCCTGACTACTGGGTCAGTTCTAAAGTGTGTGCTGTTAATATGGTAGTTACCAGGAATGGATGACTTCCCAAAGGACATTTAGTTTAAGTTCATGGCTCTGACACCAGTTGTTTGCCTGTGACATCCCCTCCTGGAGAACATCTGTGTCAGTGTGAGATTCAATGACAGCTTCTAATTTGCAATCATCTGCATATTTAGTCAGCCAGAGACCATTGACATTGGCCTTGACTTCTGAGAAGTAAATGCCAAAAAGGAGCAGTCCAAGGACTGATCCCTGAGGGACTCCACTTGTGACTGGCCTCTTTGTAGAGGTGGACTCCCCATTTCTTACTTCCTGGGTCCTCTTTGTGAGCCAGTTGGCTATCCACCGGGTGTCATAATGGTTTGTACCTAACCTCTTGAGTTTATCAACAATGCCCGAGTGGGGTATTGTGTCAAATGCCTTGGCCAGGTCAGGGTAGGCAGTGTGAACGATTTTGCTCTCATCTATTGCTTTTGGTGACCTTCTCAAAGAAGTCCACCTGGTTGAGTGGGCATGATATGCCCTTGACAAAACTAAACTGGGTTGAGTCCAGTGTTTGGAGGTTTACTACATCTCTGTAGATCATCTACATGATAATTCTTTCCATGGCTTTACTTATACAACTAATGAGACTTATGGGTCTGTAGTTTCCAGGGTCTGTAGATGGCCCACCTTTCTGTAGTGGAATGACTGTTGCCTTTCTCTATTCATGAAGCACAAAGCCTGTTTGGAGGCTACAGTTAAATAGTAATTCCAGGGGGGTCTATATTATAGCATCAAAGTCTTACAACTTCGAATGTTATAATATCGAACCCTATTCAGCAAACGCTGGAAACAGCAATTCGGTGGGCTGTTTCTGCAGCTTTGCTATTTCCTTGACTGTGGAGCAAAGGTTACGGACCGGGTTAAGGTAAGTGTGCGAAAGAAGGTGAGTGTGCGATAGGGACTTTAGGGTTAGGGAGCGGGTAAGGTGAGTGTGTGATAGTTAGGGACCTTAGGATTAGGGTTGGGTTAAGGTAAGTGGATAGCTAGTGGTGTATGTATGGTTTACTGTAGGGTTTTGTGAAGTGTATGTGTGTGGATTATTTATTTTGGTGTGCTTGTGTTGTGTGTATGTTTGTTGGAACAGCAATTTTTTTCCCAGGGACTGTTCGGTTTTCTGGTGTTTCACTCTAATGGGTTCGATATTATAACATTTGAAGATGTAAGACTTCGATGTTATAATATAGACCCTTCCAGGGGCCCTGATAGGTCATGTTTCATGCTATTTAGAAGGCATCCTGGGATACTGCCTGGGCCTATTGATGCAGTGTTCTTGGGCTTAGAGAGAGCACTATGGATCTGTTCCCTAGTGATACTAGGGAGAATTATATTTGATGAAATTTCCTAAGGGAAGGTTGAGGGGGAGAAAGGAATAAAGTTGGAGCTGAATTTATCAGCCAGGAGGTTTGCTATATCTTCTGGCTCAGTATAAGTAGCTCCATTTACAATGAGCTCTGTACACAATTGTGTATTGCCTTTGAGGTTGCGGACATAGCTAAAGAATGCTTTGTGGTTGTCCTTGGCCTGGGAGGTCAAATCACCTCAAATTTGGCTTTGGTAGACTTTATTTGTCCTCTGGGTTGTTTGTTTACTTTTAACGAGTGCTTCTATCCTGGTGGGTGCTGTACCTCCTAATTTTTGCCATGATTTTCTTCCTCCTGTTATACATCTGATTGATTCTGTGATTCCACCAAGGTTGCTTGTTTTTTGAGTTAGTTCTGTACTTCTTCCTGGTGGGTACAGCTGCCTCTATGCAGCTATTAACATGCTTGTACAGGGTTTCTGTGAACAGTTGTCCATAGGCAGAAGTGTTCTCAGGGTTTATAGGGGCTTGAAAGTTTGCCAGGTTCTCACTTAATAGCAGGAGGTCAGCCTTAGAATAATTCCTGAATATTCCCGGTTTAGCTGGGGGTCCAGGTTTTATTTTTGCTTCAGAGGAGACCATTTTGTGGTCTGACCTTACCAGGGAAGGCATTACAGTAGGGGGTGTGCAGCACTCTCCCATATTAGTGAGGACTAGATCCGGTATGGATGCACCCCTGACTGGTGTATTGACCATCTGGTCCAGGGAGTTTGTGTTTACAAAATCCAGGAATCTCTGTACATGTATGTTTGATGTCATATAGGATTCCCACTTAATAGTGGGGTAATTAAAGTCACCCATGAATATGGTATTGGGTTGGATGGTTAGTGTTTCTAATAAGTTTAAATGCATGGTCTGGGTTTCCTGGGTTATAGAGGGGACCTATAACTTGCAAGGAAGTGGTACTGGAATTTACCTATGGTGATTTCAACATGGAGCAGCTCAAGTGCATTGTTCTGTTTGACCAGCCTTGAAGTATATTTATTTTTGATGTAAATAGAGACACCTCTACCTTTAGTCCCTGTCTGTGAAGTAGTTGGTCTAAATGTGTGGAAGGCATTATAACCTTGCACTGTTGGTGTGCTCTCCAAGGCTTTAAACCACGTCTCAGTGACTGCACAGACATCAGCATTCTGTAGGGTAAAGAGAGGTTCCAGGGAGTGGAGTTTTACCAGTAGCAGTAATACCTTTAGATTTTCTTGGTTTTGATTTGCTATGTCAGAAGTACTCTGTTTGGCATTGCCTAAAAAAGGCACTATGGAGGAAGATAATGTTTTAGCTAATATTCGAAAGCCTATAGGGAAGAAGTGCAGACCATCCCTGGCAAAGCATCATGGTCTGTTGACCATCTCCTTACATGCTGACAAATATTGTACCCCTTTAGAATGACACCAGAAACTAAGCCAATTATTAAAGTCAATCATCTTTTGTTCATATTCTGGTATCATCCTTGGAGAAGGTAAAATGCTGCTCAATGCTAGGCTCATACCAGCCTGAGACACGCATTCCAAGAGCTCTATGATGTCTCTCTTCATATAGTCTGGGGAGGTATATCTCAGGTCATTTACTCCCACATGGACTATGACTGAGTCATATTGATAATTGTGGTCCAGTGACCTGAGTGCAAGCATAATGTGGCGTTACGTGACTTACGTTATGGGCTTAGAGGTAGAGGCACCATGACATGTAGCTCTATGTGTTGATGTGGGTGTTGTTTTGAAAGAGTGCATCTGGTGCTGCTGCGGGTATTTCTTACGTGTACTTTGTCTAGGAGGTCTTTGTGGTTTAGGAAGGTTGCATGTAAGTGCCTCAGTATATGTGGGTCTATATGTCTGCTCTGAATTGTGCATGGTGGGCACAGCATGTGTACTACTGAACCTTATTGACATTAGGAGTACTTTTATGTGAGAACTTTACCTCCAGTGACATTGTGTAAATACACCTCTCACATACCATATCAGTTTGTTTGATAATTAACTTGTTGTCAGTAAACATGAGGCAATTTCTACATTGCCTCAGGATGCCCATATCCACCAAGATGGTAACGGAGACAGTAGGAAGGTTCATATCCATGGCAACAGACCCTTTTTTATTGATTAGACTGTTGGAGTGAGAATATCAATCACTGTCATGAGTATCCGGTTTGTAACTATGTGGACAGTGCTTGTCACTGCAAGCTAGTTGTCCTGTGTGCTTTTACAGGAAAAATGTCACTCAAGGTGTCTGAGTCTGTACAGAGCAGTGCCAAACGCTTGAGGGGAACTAATATGTAGACCCTGAAAATTTAAGGATGAAGTATTTAGGCAGATATTCTGAAGTTAGAAAGAAATCAAACAGTAGTTACCATGAACAAATAATTAGCTTGTCGAGAATGATGAAAAGAGGAGAGTCACATAAATGGCTACTGCCTGGCTACTACTAGTGCTGGTCTCACCACAGCTACACTCTGTTGGGATACAATACTCCTTTGCTTCTTCCCTCACCAGAAGCAAAATGTTTGCACCAATCCCAAGAAGAGAAGCAGGCCACAGCCTGTTTGGTGATCCACAGTCTTGTCCCAGATGATGCAAGGATCTGTAGACTTCTAGCCTTTTTCTGATAGATGCCTGAAGTAGCAACCAGATCAATCAGGTACGTTAATCACAGACACTTACTCTCTAACCAGAAACAGTCAAGAATCAATGCACTCTGCTCCTACTCTCACCAAGATCAGAATATAACTACATATTCCAAGCTGTCACCTATAAAGCAGTTATTATGCTTTCTGGTGATTAGCAGTCACCAAGAAATAATGTCACTGTACTCCTTCTCTCACCAAGAGAAAACAGAAGCACTAATCCCAAGATGACTACTGAGAGGCAGAATGTCGGTTCTCCAATAACTAGTTGGTCTTGCAGTAGATGCTTAAAAGTAAGATGGGAAAAATGGTTTATCCTAAACACTACAGTGTGCAATAAGCAGTTAGATATGAAAGTGAGTAACTTAAGTTTTAGCTGTCTAAAAAGATAACTTTTAGTGGAGAGACACTATTTTTAAAAGAACAAGATAGATTGAAAGGGGGTGGGCACTTTTGTATTCTGGTACTATGGAATACAGTAGGATGGCCAATAAATTTAAATAGTTGAAGAGGAGTGATTTCACAAAATGATAATTTTGTGCTTACTCACACCAGCCAGTAAAAGCAGACAGGAACCGAGTTATATGGTCAAATTAACATAAGGGGCAGGCAACTAGAAGACTGTGGTGTTTAAAAACACAATAGTAATAGCGTGGGAGGGTGGGTTCTGTCTGACTCACAAGAGACAGAGCTGTGGTCCCTTTTGAAATTTTAATATGCAGTTAAAAGCAGAATACAAGTAAACACAGTGTAAAGAAAACAAATCACAGTAGACAAAATAGAAAAAGGCAGTAAAGTAATACAAAATACAAGAAATAAAAAGCAAACTAACCTTTCCCTCACAGCAAGATGTGACAGTGTCTGGGTGAGCCTTTCCAGTAAAGCTCTGAAATGTTTTATTTTATCCCTTAAAAATAAGGTTTAGCTCCTAGCTCTACCCCCTCAGTTTACAGATGACTAACCTTAACTGACTTATTCTAACTTATGTGTGATTCCCTAACTAACCTGCTGTAATTGCTGTCTGAATTACAAGAGACAGAACTGTGGTCTCTTTTCAAGTTTTAATATGCAGTTAAAAGCAGAACACAAGTAAAACACAGTGTAAAGAAAACAAATCACGGTATACAAAATAGAAAGAGGCAATAAAGTAATACAAAATACAATAATTAAAATGCAAACTAACCTTTCCCTCACAGCAAACTGTGGCAGTGTCTGGATGAGCCTTTCCAGTGATTATTAAAACCATTCCCTATCAGGACATCTCTAGGGATATTCTCAAACATCCCTACTTGCTTACATCCTTTTCCACCCTTCCAGTCAAAGTGAACCCTAGCCAAAGATATTTGGAATGGGGTCCCTCCTAAAGCTCTGACTGGAGTAGACTGTCCAAGCAAGTAGTGCTCTTTAACCATTGCAGGGTTCACAATGGTTAGTTCAGAGGCTGTGTCTATCTTAGCAGGGGCCTCTTTCCCATCTACTAAGATAGGATATAACCTCTGGTGGTAGTTTGGTACCCTTGTTGTCTCAAGACAACTTACTGCTGGCATTCTCACATTCCCACTTATTGGCTCTTCCACCTTTTGTTCCCCACCTTGCCTCCATGGACATCTATATGCTGCATGGCCCTACTGGTGGCATTTAAAACCTTTAACCCTTAGTCCTGGCTGTGTACCTGAACTAGTGGCTTCCCTTTCTACTTGCAGACTCTGTTGGGGTGGTTTAGGCTAACCACCATGGGTTCCCATAGATTCATGTGCAGCACTGGGTATCCCTTTCCTGTGTAGTGATGCCATGCTTGCTAGGTATAGGTCTCCCTTTTTCCCCAACTCCTCTGCTGTACTATATTCCCTATCTACTAACCAGATTCTCATGTCCTCAGGCAAAGTGCTAGGGGCTTCTTCCCTCACCAAAAGGTCAGGCAGCCCTTCAAAACTGGTGATCCCCACTCACCCAGCTATGAAAATAAGTGCTTAGTTCAGCAATATATTCACACACACTTTCATCTGCCTTGTGTCTATGCTCACAAATCTTTTTTCTATAAGCTTCAGGAGTTAACTTAAAACACTCTAATAAACAATTTTAACAGTATCATAATTTAAGCAAGCAGTATCAGACAATCTAGAAATAGTGGGACTATGACAACTGATCGACAAGTAATTTCCACGAATGACATATAGATCAAAAATGCCATTAATCAAAATCATTTATGTGGGGGGCTGTGCCCCCCACAGCCCCCGCTAAATATATATTCCAACTCCGAGATCACAATACAGTGAGGAAAGGGCACATTTTCCAATCTTCACTATACCATGATCTCACAACATCACTTTTGTATAATGGCATTTTTGATCTATATGCCATTCCCGGAAATTACTTTTCGATCGGTAGTCATAGACCCAGAAATAGCAGTTACAGCTTTACCATGGAGTAAAGGGGTCAGGAACCATACCCAGAGCCCTTGGTCAACATTATACTGTTTACATACCCTTTCAAACATATGAATAAAACTGTCAAAATTATCACCCTCCATAAATTGTGGAAGCAATTTACTAACCTTTGTGACTTCTGGGGTTCAGTTATTCCCTTCCTCGTTACCTCCATGACCCTGGTGAAGAGTCAGCATCTCCTTCTCATGTTGCCTCTGCCTCTCATTCTCTTCACCTTCCAGACACCTCAGTCTTTCTGCTGATTCTAGTTCTAACCATTTGGCCTCCAGTTCAAGTCTCTTGATGGATTTTTAAGTCCACTCTGGAAAGGCTAAACTGTCCATTTTCTGAGAATTGTGCATCTCCAAGGCCAGCTTGGTTGTCCTCCTGGTTGCTGGTCTGTGATGCAGCTGTGCCCAAGGCTGCAATTATTTCTGCTTTAGTCAGGTTGGCATACACCAGTCCTTTGGCCTGGCACATTTCAGCCAACTGGCTCCTTATCAGTTTGCCATACTCCTCTGCTGACATCCTTGCCTGTTCTTCCTAACTAACTAAGCTAACAAAAATAAATAAAACTATTGTGATATGAAACTCTGAATGTTCACTGTGTGGCTGATTGAGAGTACAAACACCTTCTTTAGTGACCACTGTTTACAGGCTACAAGAGTTCAATATCCACACCACTGAATCCTAATATTCCTAATTACAATACTTAATTCCTAATTAGTATCCATCCCTGTCCAAGTAGTTGATACACATACATTTTGAGATTTGATTCACACAAGCACACACACCTGGGAAAGGCTGGCACAGGTTTACTAGCTATGCCCCCTTTTGCCCAGGCTATAAGGTAGTTATTACTGCCACCAGCCAACACTTTATCACCTACTTTAAGGCCCTTAACAAAGGGTGTCCAATCTTACTGTGTAATGTTACTATCGATACAAGTGGTAGTTTGACCAAGAGCAAAGCTATTAGGAGTAGCCCACAGTGTCACCAAATAAATATGCAAGTACTCTCAGAACTTAAATATGTCTCACAGATATCAGACACAATGAAAGTTTTAAATATATTTAATAATAAATAATAAAAGAACAAGAAAATACTCAGTAAACAAACACAGTTACATCAGAGTTCAAAATCACAGGAAATACTTAAAATAACATGCAGGACAGTCTCAAATAAATAAAGAAAACATCTAAGCTATACTTCACTATATTCCTCTCTGTAGCTAAGAGATATTGTAGTTTATTGGCCGTTTGGGCAGTTTTACCATCTCTTTCAACTTTCTGGTTTAAAAGCCCACATTTGCACTTGTTTCCCACCTTTTCTGTAACTAGTCTAGTCCAGATACAGATTTGCTGTATCCAGGACTGTTTGTAAGCTTCTGAGCCCCCCAAGCCTTTCTGTATTGGAGGGAAGCATTCTAGCTTATCAGTGAGAGTGATAACCACTAGGTAGCCTATCTACCTCAAGATGCAGATACAGATTCTTAGTTTTAGCACTTGAATTTGCTTATTCACGCTCAGCACTTGCTCAGAACTTGTTGTTAGCACTAAATAAGCTACAGATTACTACAGCACTCAACCTTCCTGTTTACCTAGAGGAAAACAGTTTTTGTACTTATTTTCCTCACTTGCTTAGAGAAAAACAGCTCTTATGCTCACTTTACTCACTTGTCTAGAGGAAAATAATTTTTATTCAGGCATATCCAAGGGTCAGCTCCCAGTGTTCTCTCCTGTTTATCTGATGAATCTGGGCATCTTGGGGCAATGTAGCAAATGCCTCATGTACACAGACAACCCTCTACTCCTACCACCCAACACCACAACCTGTGAAAGATGCACTTATCTAGCCAAACTGGAGGTAAAGCTCTCTCCAACCAAGACTGAACTTGACAGTCAAGAGGAGAAGGTAAACACTTGCACCACACCACACTCATCACATAGTCCCACTAAACTTACACCACCAGAATCCACACATAGAAACACAAAACATTCATGGAGGCTCTCAATAATAATCTGCTCAAGCAACAGAGACCTCCAAAGCAGAAACGCAAGCAACCTCCACCCCTCCAAACACAACCCAAATGACACATAGCCCACAGACTCAGTGTGTCACTCAACCACAGCCCATAAGGAAAAACAATGTACCCAACACACTAGTCATAGGTGACTCTATAGTCAGGCACACTGATGTCCCACTCACCAGGCTAAACAAGGAGAAAGTTACTGTCAGCTACCTGTCGGGTGCCTCAGGTCACTCCACAACAAGTACAAATATGACTCTGTCATTGTCCATGTTGGTGTGAATGACCTGAGACGTACCTCCCTGGACTACATTAAAAGAGACACGGAAGAGCTCTCCAATCTTGTAGCCCAGGCAGGTATGACCCTAGTCCTGAGTATCATCCTGTCATCGCCTAGAATTATACTGCAGTACAAGGACAAAATGATTGACTTCAACCATTGGCTAAGCTTCTGGTGTCATTCTAAGGGGATCTAGTATCTGTCTGCCTGGGACGACATGGTCGACAGACCACAATGCTTTGCCAGCGATGGCCTGCACCTGTCACAGCCAGGATTCCAGATACTGGCTAAGGCTCTTGCTGCCCCTATAATGCCTTTTTTAGGCAAGGTTCAAATGACAAATTCACCACTGTAACAGGAACAGGCAAGCAAAAACTGAGGGTAATGCTACTCAGTGCTAGAAGTCTAAATCTCAAAATGCACTTCCTTGAGGCACTCGTTAAGATGGAGAACATCGATATCTGTGCAGTGACTGAGACCTGGTTCAAGACTCCAGAGAGCACCCCTGCATTACCAGGCTATAACTCATACCACATTTTTCGGCCACCTAACCTGGACTGGAACACCAAAGGCAGAGGTGTGTCCATATTCATTAAGGATATCCACACCTCCAGGCTAGTTGCTCAGCATAATCCATCTGAGGTTATGCAAGTGCAACTAACTCTGGGCAAAATTGAAATCCAAATTATAGCTTGCTACAGATCCCCCACCGTGCCTCAGGATTTCCACTCCTGTTTTCTTGATATACTGGAAAATATTAGGGTTCAACCAAACACCCTAATAATGGGCAATTTCAACTACCCCACCATTAACTGGGAAAACTATTCATGTACCAACTCCTCTGCTCAACGCTTTCTGGAATTCATAAATTCCAATGCCCTGGGTCAACTTATCCACACTCCCACCAGGGGCAACAATATCCTAGACCTAGTCATTACCAACATGAGTAACTGGTGTTCCACATCTGAAGTCAACTCCTCGTTGGTCAGATCCGACCATAAGCTAATCACCCTAGATATCCACATCCCGCCACCCCCCATTAAGGAAATCACGGTAAAACATTTCTCCAAAGCCAACTTCATGCTTCTTAAGACAGAAGTGGTGAACTTCATGACACCCATGCAGATGGACAATACAGTTATGACTGCTGAATCCTACACAGATGCACTCTATAAGCACTTACACGAGTGCATGGATCATGCTATCCCAAACAGAACCAAGACGCTATCCTCCAAAAACAGAAAGCCAATCTGGTGGTTCCCTGACATAAACAAACTCTACAACAGAAGAAATAAACTGTTGCAAAAGAGACTAAAATCCCATGAGTAGAGGAGTTCCCTGGTCAGCCTCAGTAAGAAGCTGAGATCTCTTATAAGATCCCCCAAAGCTAGCTACGAAAACAAAATCGACACTGATCCTAGGGACAACCACAAAGCATTCTATAGCTATGTCAAGAATTTCAATGGCAACACCCAGATCTGCTCTGAGTTACAGCACAACGGCACAAAAATTACAGAACCAACTGATATTACCAATATCCTGGCAGATAGGTTCAATGCTAACTTTACCTCCCCCCTTACACCCTAAAGGGCCTATATTTATACAGGAAGAATACAGAGTCCTTGTAATCACAACTATGCAGGTAAAAGCTGCACTGTCTATAAAGCCAAAAACACAACATTCCTGGGACTGGACAACATCCCAGGCTGCGTTTTACATGAACTTCAGAACTAACTGGCTCCCCAACTAATCACCGTGTTCAATCATAGTCTCACATCAGGCTTTGTGCCCATTGAATAGTACACAGCAACAGTTATCCCACTCCACAAAGGGGAGCCACCACTGATCCCGGGACCTATCGCCCTATTAGTCTAATGAGCCTGGTCTGTAAGGCCATGAAATGTATCATCATGAAACTCATAAACAAAGACATTGGTAACCTCTAAACTCTGGACCCCACCCAATTCGGGTTTGTGAAAGGCAGATCATGCCTCCTGAACCTGATCGACTTCTTTCAGGCAGTCACCAAAGCTGTAGACGAAGGTAAGGTGGTTCACACAGCCTATCTTGACGTCATCAAGGATTTCGACACCATCCCCCATTTTGGAATTATAGCTAAACTCACTAAACTAGATATAAATCCCTACATCATATGATAGGTTGCCAATTGGCTTACTGACAGAACCCACACTGTAAACATTGCAGACTCCAAACCTGACTTCAAACCAGTGACAAGTTGAGTACTACAGGGTTAAGTCCTGGGACCTCTCCTGTTTGGTATCTACTTCTCTGAAGTTCAGGCTAACACAGTAGGCCTTTGGCTAATGAAGTTCACAGATGACTACAAACTAGGAGCCATAGTTGAGTCCCTAAATGATGTGGACATCCTTCAGAAGGGCCTCACTGAGACAGATGCCTGGTGTCAGAGCCATGGCCTCAAGCTCAATGCCAAAAAGTGCACTGTCATCCCCTTTGGTAAAAACTCTGTACCCATGAACTACCACATAGGCGGCAGTCTACTTAATACCGAATGTGTGATAAGAGACCTTGGGACCCAGGTGGACAGTAGTGTCTCCTTTGATAATCACATTGCCACAGTAGTCAGGAAATCCTTCTACATGGCACACCTCATCACAAAAGGGTTCTCATCTAGGAAAAAAGAGGTCATTGGTCTCCTCTGCTTGACACTCATTAGATCCATTATAGAGTACAATGCCCCTTTTGGAATATACCTCACAAGACATCTGCAGTAGCTGGAAAGGCCACAGAAGTACCTCACAAAGAGGATTACTGGCTGCAAACAGATGCCCTACACTGACTGTCTCAAAAAACTCCAGCTTTACTCCGTAGCATATCACCTACTCCGAGGTGATCTCTGCCTAAAATATAAAGCTATGTCAAACTCAGAGCTGTTGGACATGCTACACCTAAAGAAATCCTAATCCCTCCGAGCTACACGCTCTTGGGACCTAAACCTTGTCACCACAATAAACAGGACATGCTGGAGGGATAGATTCCTGTTCCAGAGGCTTCCCATACTATGGAACAAGATACCCATCTATGTCAAATGGCAAAGTTCCTCATTAGCACTCTTCAAGAAAAATCTTGATAAGTGGATGGGAAATAGGGAATATGCCCCGGGGATCACTTCTGTGGCTCTGCTTGACAGGGCACAGGAAAATAACTTTCTTGGATGGCATAAGCCAGGGCACTTTGTTGGCTAGGCTTACTTAGGCCATTGGGCCGATAGCCTAGTACCTACCTATGAACCTATTACTGTACCCTAGTTAACTTACTAACAGAACAACAAGCAGGTGAGTGGATGTTCTTGTCAGGTCAAAGACAAAATACAAAATGCACTCCTTCTCTCAGCGAGTTCTTAAATTAATATATCAAATATTACTGCTGGGTTAGCATGAGGGATGGCATCATTTCTTGTCATCTGACTTTAGTTCCCAAGCTAACCCCCCATTGCTGAAACTGTCAGCATTTAGCATCTCCCTGTGAAAATACATAGCCCTCAGATGTTAGCAGCTCCTGGAAGACATAAAACAATAAAACACTTACAAGACAATGCTGAAGGCTCCCTAGTTTTAGACATCCTGTCTCCTTGCTGCATTGAAACCATCTTTTATGGTGCAGTTATAAAATAATTTAATTTCAACTATTTTCTGAAAATTTGCAATTCATCCCTCTATGTTCCAGTTTCCATTGTTAAAATATATACATTTACAAACTTACAGTAGTTTATGTACATTTCTGTTCTCTTCCAATAGGGTACACTGTGGAAACATCTGTAAGCTGAGTGGTGTACAACATATCACTTCAGCATGTTTGTACAAACCATCTTATATGACATACAGTTTTAATACATTTGTAACACAAGCATATGAATGATGTTGATATTCACAAATGACATATAATTATTTACAAAATTCCAGATAGCTGTGCTGTCAGTATCTCCCTTTTGTTACACTTCTATATAAATCATGTTAATATTCACTAATGACATATAAGTATTTACAAAATTTCCAAATAGCTGAGTTGGCAGTATCTCCTTTTGTCACACCTGCAATGCCATCTGGTGCTGTTTATATTATAGCGTAGGTTTAAGTATGTAGAAGATATATCCGCTTTACCACTTATTCTGTTTAGGTGAAAGATTTCAAAGCATGCTGTGTAAGTTAAGCAGACATCACCCATCGGGAGTCTATATGATAATGAGTAGGACAGTGCTTTTAGTCTATAAAAGTAGTTAAGTTTACTGCGACCTGATATCTTTTTGCTGAGGAAATATTGAGGTCTCTTAATCTTGGTAAGGTATGTTTCAAAGTTTGTGTTATATTCAGTTATGGGCCTAATAATGGAAGAATGTAGCTGGCTTATTAGATGGCCAGTGCTGCCACTGTCAATGTTAGGTTGAGGAGCAAAAAACAAAAACTCCATTCTCTGATTTGGTGCTCCTTCATAGGAGAAGAAGCTGCATATCTTAATGTTAAATAAATAACTAATTAAATAACTAAATAAACAAATAAAAAGGTTTGTTTTCCAATATGGCAGTTTTTCCCAGGTCCCAACACCCTCCCACTGAGAGGAAAAAAGAAAGGTAAGTTCTCCAATCTGGCTTCCTAAAGAGGAGCACAGGGGTCCTAACACCCTCCCACTCTAATGTCTGCCCTTGTGTTTACACGAGGAGCCTCAAACTACAAAAAAAAATGGATCTGCTAATTGCATTCTTTGACAACCTCACCCTTTCTTTCCATCCTAGCTACTTACCACAATAGTAGATGTTTGAACAGATAAGTGTGCTAAGCTATATGGGATATTCTGTGAAAGACTGGACTCATCAACCAGCTTCCAAAGCTTTAGTGCACCTCCCATGTGCCTTAGCCATTACCCTGTGTGAGGGGAACAGAATAAAGACAGTTGCTAAGGTATCAAAACTTCTTAGCTTTCTTTTTTTCAGAAAAAGGAGACTGGAACTCTGCCAAATAGTACCTATACAAATAAGAATACTTTACCCTGGCATAAAATAACAAAAAAAAAGTGTGTGGGGGGGGGGGGGTGGAGGGAAGGAGCAACTACTGCAGAATTGATCTGTTCAGACATATTTCTATGATAGGTTTACTTACACAACTGTACTATATTCATCATTAGATCACCGCTGCAGTAAGCTAAGGTATATAGAGTGAATACCAAAGCTTAGAAAGCAATGGGGGGAGGGGGGTATATAGATCTGAGTCCGGCAGCCCCTGGATAATCAGCAACTAAAGCCTGTTCTTGGACTAGAGTAGGAATCTAGTTTGTAATTGTTGGTAAATGTGTGTACAGATGACCAAGGTTCTGGTTCTAGTATATTGCTAGAGTCCACCCCTTTTCAAAATGCCATAGAAGTAGCCAAAGCCCCTGTTGAGTGGGCTTTGACTTTACCTGAAAGTAACTTATTATGGTGAAAATAACAAAAGGCAATAGCCTGGGGCAACCATTTAGAAATTGTTTGTTTTGACACAGTGTGTTCATTTTTCTTTCCTTCATGGGAAATAAGTGGCTGGTCAGCAATCCTCAAAGTTTTTGTTCTGTCAATATATAGTATCTGAGTGTCCTGTGGACATCCAGAGTATGTAAAACTCTTATGTCAGTATTTTTAGGTACTGGACAGAAGACAGGGAAATGAATGACCTGGCTCAGTGTAAACTCTGAAATAACCTTAGGCATGAATGAATTGTCCTCAGTAACCCTATGTTTATGACAAATGGGATAAGTATGACTCACCATTATGGCTTGTAACTCAGATGTCCTTGCAGAAGTCAGAACAATTAATAAAACTGTTTTGCAAGATAAGAATCTCAATTCATCTTTATGAGGTGGTTCAAAAGGAAACAGTGCAAGTTTTTCCAGTAGAAAATGAAGATCCCAGGGAGAACCAACCAGTTTAACAGGTGGGCAGATATGTAGTACCCGTTTCAAAAACTGTTTCACTTGAAGTAAGGTGGAAGGGGGATCTAAGGACAAACAAGCAGAAATGGGTGAAAGATGATTTTTTAGAGAACAGTAAGAAAGGCCAGTGGATAACACCTCACATGGTACTGTAGAAACAGAAGATTCTGGGCCTTAAAAAGATCCTGGTTCTTCACTTGGCACCAGCTAGAAGCTCTCTCTCCCACTTGCCCATGTATGATTTTCTAGTAGCAGGTTTCTTTGTCTCCTTTAATACTTGCTGCACTTCCTCAGAAAATAGGGGGATAAAAAGGAATTAAAATGTTATTATCCAGGCAGTCAGTTGAACTCATCAAAGAACCCCTGTCCTGAGGTATCAAACAACCCCTGTCCAGGGGTATCAAGCAACCCCTGTCCTGTGTGAGTATGTCCATTTGGTGAGGAAGCTTATGGCAATTACCCCTGGCCATTTTTAAAAGAAGGGCGGCCACTTCTGCCTGGTCCAAAAGGAAGTCAGCACAGCTATCTTTGGGGAGTCCTTCTGACTCTTTAGAGAGCACTGGTTATCATAAGAAAGATGGAAAGGCATAAAGGAACATTCCATGAGAATAAAAATGCATCTGTCATCCAGGCCTGATGGCAAGGAGTTTTAAACTGTTTGTTGTGACTTGAGGCAGACAAATCTACTTGGATTCCTCACAGATGGGCAACCATTTGTGAGGGTCTGTCTTGACCTGCTCAGCTTGTCTACAGCAATATTTTGCTCTGAGAGAATGTAAGTATCCTAGAGGGACAGACTGAACTGAGTCGCTAGGTCCAAGGCTACCATGAAAAGTCTACAAAGGGACGTAGGCCCTAGTTCCTCCCTCTTTATTTATGTATCACATCATTGTGGTATTTCCTGTGATGACTGGCAGTGGTTCTAGAGTGCAAAGATGGTTTAAAGATTTGAGTGCATTTATTAGAGTCATCATTTCTTTGAAATGCATGCGTTTTAACTTGTTCTGCTTGTTCCAAAGATCCTGAACTTTCATTTCCTTAGGTACGGCTTCCCAGGCAAAGTGTGATGTATCTGTGAGTACAGAGTGAGTAGGGACCATGAGGGAGAAAGGAAAACCTATGTTGAGAAGCAACTGATTCACCCACAGAGTAGTTCCTTTTTCACATACCCCAGCACTGGTATCTGAAATGAAAGTGGATGCTGATGTTGAGTCCAAACTGATTTTACAAGACATTAAATTTCTCTCACGTGAATTCTGAATGAAGTAATCATGAGAATAGTGGAGGACATGAAACTTAGAATTCTGAGAAATTTCCTGACAGATGTCCGAGTCTGGTTGGAAAATATCAGAATATGTTTCTTGTAGCTTTCCACTTTGTCCATGGGAAGAAAGGCCATCATTACAGACATTCCAGAAATGCTATCTTGCATTAAGGAATGAGTGGAAAGTTCTTACCTAAGCCAGAGATTCTTGACAGCCACAGAAGGAATTTGCAAATACCAGTCAATTGTCTAGATATAGGTTCATAGGTTCATATTAGGCTATCTGCCCTAGGGCATTTATAAGCCTAGCCAGAGTATGTTTGGCTTTCGCCACCCATTTTAAATTAATTTTGCTATGCCCTTTTTTGAGGTTAGTATACTGTGCCTCTGTCTAACAGTGACACAAAAGTGATACTCGGGGTAAACCTATGATCTTCCATCCACTCATCAAGATTCCTCTTGAAGAGAGTCAATGAGGGACTCTGCCTAACCTGGACTGGGATTTTATTCCGGAGTGAAGGGAGCCTCTGGGTTATGAATCTGTCCCTCCAGCATGTCCTATTTATTTCAGTGCTGAGGTTCAAGTCTCTCGAGCGCATAGCTCGATGGGATTTGGATTTTCTGAGGTGCAGCATGTCCATTAATTCCGGGTTGGACATGGCTTTATACATCAGGCACAGATCGCCTCTGAGCAGGCGGTATGCTACTGAGTAGAGCTGGAGTTTCTTTAACTGGGCAACATATGGCATCTGTTTGAGCCCTGTGATCCTCTTGATGACGTACTTTTGGGGTCTTTACCCTTTATGGGAACATTTGAATTCCCTGCAACCTGCAATGCTTTTTTACAGAAGCCAGGCATTTTGTAAACTTATTTGGAGTGGTAGATAAGCCAAAAGGCAAAACAGAAAATTGAAAATGTGAACCAGACACAGAAAACTACAAAAAGCATCTTAGATTTTTGAGGACTGCAATGTCATAATAAGTATCATTTAAATCCAAAGTTACCAGAAAACTGCAAGGTGGAATGAAACATAGTAGAGACTGAACAGATAGCATTTTGAAGATTGGGATTTTGATGTGAAGGTTTAGGAAAGAAAGGTCTAGGATAGGTCATCCTTCTTTCTTTGGTACAAAAATATTCTTGAATGAAGTAATTTCTCTCTTAGGTCTGGGGAACAGGTTTTATCATCCCTTGAGACAGCATCTGAGCCAAAATAAGGAATAGTGATGTCTAAGTGAGTGGATGTGGAAATTCCTTCGGAAGTGAAGAATGGAATCCCACTGCCACTTGTAACCTTTTTGAGTGATTCTTAGAACCCCAGAGTCTGAAATTATGTGGCACCAAAAAGGAAGTTGAAGGCCGAGACAGTGGGACAGCCTTACAAGGTTACCAGAGTGAGGAGGGGGAAACACTTGAGGGGACAAATGGTCAGTAGTCTATTGTCTTAACTTCTCCTTAGATTTGGGAGAACCCGCTTTTCTTCTTTGAACCTCCCTGATGCTGATTTTTTTTGCATACCAGTGCCTTGTTGCAAATATTTGTTCTGTTTCCAGAAAGAGGAGCATGAAGTAGAAGAAAAGTTTTTGCTATATTTCTGAAAGGACTGTTGAAAAATCTGGGTAACCTCCTTTATTGACTATCTCCTTTCATCAAACTTTTTGAGGACCTCAGCACAGAAAGGCCCAAATAACACTTCTTTATCCAGAGGAACAGTAAGAATTTCAGTTTTAACATCCTCTGACAAATGCTGAGAATGTACCCAAGCAAACCTTCTCATCACCAAGCCAGGGCAGCTGCTCTGGATACAGCGTTTGCAGTGTCATAAGCACATTTTAAAGACTTTTTGGTTACATGAGATGCATGTGATACCATGGAATTTAGATTCTGATGAAGGAATCTCAGTAATTAATTTCAGTTTACTATTCTGAAGGCCAGACCTGTCATTTCCCAGTTTGTCAGAAGGCATAGGTTTAGATGCTTTAATGAAGTTTGTCAGATGCTGACTCTGACAGAAAATAAAATACTGCAGGATCTGACCTGAGGATTGCAAATGGAATTTATGTGCCTGGGACACCTTATACAAATCTCTCACTTCATGGAGTAGGTGTCTGTTAGACAAACTGCCATCTGCCAAAAAACATCCTTTAAGGCTGGCAACATAGGAGGAATAGGGCAAGCTGATGGAAATTCACCTTGAACAGGTCATAATATCTTTGTTGAGATTCTGGAATTTCCTTCTGTGTCCACTGAACCAAGCCCTTCATTCTAACAATAGTATCAGAAAAAGACAACTCTTCAGGAGGGCAACCTGAAGAATAATATTTATCAGAGTCAGATTCCCCATTTTGAAAAGACGAAACTTGAGAAACGTATTCCCATTCACAATTCTGTCCCTCCAGATGTGAATCAGTACCAAAGAAAGAGGAAAATGACTTTTTAAAAGAAGGAGAGTGATCAGCATTAAAAGACTGATAAGGTCTGAATAAACCCTTAGCAAAGTCATACCAGTCTTCCCCATGGTCTTTGGGAGGAGGAAGTGTCTAGTTTTCTTTTCACTTTTTCTGGGAGAAGCCCAGAATAGGAATGGTTAAAAGGATGGTCACTTCCCAAAAATGAAGCTTCGCCATTCAGATTAGTAGAGGAACTTTTTCCTTCCCCTTCCCTGATATCAACAAGGGTGGTGCTTCCTTGTCCAAGAAGGTGCAGAGAATGCACCTGCCTCCTGGTCCTTAGTGACTTCCTGAGAGCAATACCAAAGGGACAGAGAGAAAAGAATGAATCCACTGAGGAATAACTAATGGCCCAGTGGATTCACACACTGGCAGCTGAGGTGAAGAGGAAGCGGGAGTGAAAGCCAAAGCCTCCCTGGTAACATTTTTCTTTTTGAAGATTGGGGTGGGATCTGTAGATTTACCAGGACCCAGCTCAGTTTCCTAACCTGAAAAAGAGCCCGACAAGTGGATAGCAGAGCTTAGAAGAGTTGATGCTCCCTTCTGAGTAAAAACATTTCTGTCTGAGGTAAAGTATTTTAGTGATAAGCACCAAACACATTATCTCCACCTCCTCACAACACTGTTATGCACAACCAGTACATTTTCCCTCAGAAAAAAATAAAAACAAACAAGGTAATCCCCACTGGGACATTTACTTAAGTGAGGATAATTAACTGGGGGATGAAAATGACAGTAAACAATATGGGTGATTAAAAAATGTATATATTTTATGTAGAGACACACTACTGCCAGAGCTGATGGCTGGAGTAAAATACTAGAGTTACAGTAGACAGTCCATGAAAACATGTACTAGGTAGCTTCCTCGTTAGTGAGTATGTTCATGCAAGAGGCTGTTATTATTATATATTCTGTACCACAGAAATAGTGGAAAGTCATGTACCACTAATGCACCATGCAGGAGCTGGTCAAGATGTTTCCCCTCGTAAACAGAGTCATTGGGTGCGTGGAATGTGCATCCATGTGGACATCGAGCTATGTGTGGGATTGAGAATATCAGCTACAGGGACCATTCAGTGACCAAAGGGGGACATGGTGGATACATCCATGATACGTGCCTTGTAGATCTTCTACCAGTTCCTTGAAACAGTGTGTGGGGAGCATATGTGGTTTCCATTCACCATAAAGGAAAGAGGCAAGACCATGTGGATATTTTATGACATAACCTAATTCCATAAGTTACAATGAGCATTGGCTGCACCCACATTTCAATAAAGACCCCACCTGCAGAGCAGAGACAATGGTATATCAACTATAAAGGGTCCCACACCATCAAATGCCAGATGGTGTGCAGTTCACAGGGTTTAATTTACAATGTTCATATATAAAGAGCTTGTCTTGAAAGTTCTGGCATTTCTTGTTGATTAAATAAAATGTTCATTCAGATTTTTGATGTTTTGGAGTCGGCCTGTTTTTGTTTTTGGCTCATTACTGGTGAATCCATTTCACTGGTTTTACCTTTGTTTTTTGTTTGTTTTGTGTACAATGTGTCTGCAGGTCACCCAGACAGTGCTCAAAGTCCCCATATCTAGCACAAATGGGATTTATACCAGTGGTTTGTGTAAAGTGATTTTTTCACAGGGATTACTGCCCTTTCACAAAACAGAGTTTTTGTCAGGCATGTGTTTGGATTGCATAAGGCCCACTTCTGCTGTCTAGGTGTCTCTGATGGTGCATTGCAATATGACCCTTGATTATTGCAGTGTGTGCACTATTACACAACATGTTTATACACAAAGAGCTGCAGCTGGGCAGGGACATTCAGGAGCAGAATGTCCCAGAGTTAGCAGTGGAGGAGGAGTCTCCTGGAGCCTGTGGAGTAATTGGCAGCAAGGAAGAAGCCTGTGAAGGAGGAGGTGCCCGATGAAGAACTTGTGAAGGTAGGGGAGGAGCCTGTGAAGGAGGAAGTGCCTAATGAGGAGCCTGCAGAGACGAGGTGAAAGCAGCAGTGGACTGTGCCAGATATTGTCAGGAACAGTGCATGGTGACACTGGCTAAGAGACTTTGTGGTTCATAACTGAGGGCCCGAACAAGAAGTAAATATAACAGTAAAAATGATATATCCAAGCTTACACCCAGGCTGTACTGTATCAAGCATAGGCTGGCCACAGTTTACATCAGACATAGGCTACCCAGGAAGCAGAGTGCAGAAGACAGGTCACAGTTGTCATCATATGCACAGGGAGGGAGGGACACAACATAAGTGTCAACAATGAGCAGTGTTTGTGTGTGTGTGTGTGTGTGTGTGTGTGTGTGTGTGTGTGTGTGTGTGTGTGTGTGTGTGTGTGTGTGTGTGTGTGTGTGTGTGTGTGTGTGTGTGTGTGTGTGTGTGTGTGTGTGTGTGTGTATGTGGGGAAGTGAGGGTTAATGTTGTGTTTATATTTGTGTGTGTGTGTATGTGTGTGTCTGCCATGGGAGGCTGATTGCAGGAGACTGGCCAGGATGGGGTGTTGTCTCCTTCTTGTTACTGTATGGTGAGGGCTGTGCATATGTGTATGGATGTATGCAAGGACACATCTCCATCAGATGATATAGCATTGTGCTGACATCTAGAAGACAAGTCCAGGCCACCCATAAGAGATGAGTAAGCTGCCTGTGCACGTCATCATCCATGGAGGCATCTTTTCTTAGGAAGATCAGAGATGCAATCCACAACATGCACATAGGATGGAGTGCTGCATGAGTGCAAATGGCAGGTCACGATATTTATTTATTTATTTAAATTTGTTGACCGGGAGCGTCCGACTGGACGTAGGTCCATTTTCAGCGGAGGCCCGGGGAGAAAAGCTCCACAGTTGAAATAAACAGACAGTATTTACATTGGATTACATAGTGATTAACAATTTACATAGCAATTACTTACAACATATTTACAGATGAAGAACATAGTACATCAGTAGACAACTAGAATCTTTATCTGTGAAGTGCATACCAGACATTAACAAATGTTACAAGAAGAAGAAGTTCGTGCTGTATAATAAGTACTGGTTTATGAGCATCTGAGCTTGCTATAATCAAGGTAGTTAGTGGAGTGGAAAGAAAGGTAGTGGTTGGATGGGGTGGGAACCCCACTCGGCCTTTCTGAGAACACTGGAAAATATGAAGGTCTCTCCAAACACCATTATATTGGGCGACTTCAACTACCCAAACATAGACTGGGAGCATTACTCTAGCTCCAACACCCTAGCCCAAAGGTTCCTAGAATTTATAAACTCAAATGCTATGGAACAACTTGTTACCACTCCCACAAGAGGGGAAAACATGCTGGACCTGATCATCACCAACATGGGGACTCTATGCTCCTGACCAGAAGTGTATCCCTCACTGGTAAGATCAGACCATACACTAATCTCACTGGATATTCACATCCCGACCCCACCCCCTGCCCAGAAAACCACAGTGAAAAACTTCTCTAAAGCAAATTTCACACTCCTCAAAACCGAGGTGGAATCCTTCAAAGCTCCCGGGCCTGTGGAAAATACGGCCCAGACGGCAGAATCCTTTATAAACGCATTCTATGAACACCTTCAGGAATGCATGGATCATGCGATCCCAAATAAAACCAAGACCCAATCCTCCAAAGGCAGACGTCCTGTCTGGTGGACCCCAGCCATAAACTAACTATACAATAGAAGGAGGAAGCTACTATATGATAGAGCAAAATCCCAAAAAGGGAAGGCATCACTGATCAGTATTAGCAAAAAACTACGGGCACTCATAAAATTGTCTAAGGCCAGCTTCGAGAGAAAAATTGCACAGGACACTAAGGATAATCACAAGGCTTTCTTTAGTTATGTTAGGAACCTGGGTAGTAATTCACAGATATGCTCAGAATTAGTCCAAAATGACAAAAAATACACTGAACCCACAAACATTGCCAACATCCTAGCTGACAGGTTCAGCGCAAACTTCTCCCCCCCCCACCAAAAGGGCAAATATCTATCCCAACAGAGTGCTGCCCCCCTGACATCTCAGATGCTCAGGTAAGAGCCGCCCTCTCCAAAGCAAAAAACACAGCATCAGTGGGACCAGACGTGTGTCCCGGGCTGCGTCCTACATGAACTCCAAGAAGAGATAAACCCAAACATAAAACTACTGTTCAATCTCAGCCTTACTACAGGATATGTGCCCAAAGAGTGGCGTACAGCAGCAGTGGTCCCTCTCCATAAAGGTGGTGCCTCAACGGATCCTGGAAACTATCGTCCCATAAGACTGACTAGCTTGGTCTGCAAAGCTATGGAAAGGATCATCATGGACCTCATAAATAAAGATATTGGGGACCTACAGACACTGGATCCTACCCAGTTTGGCTTTGTTAAGGGCAGATCCTGCCTCTTAAACCTGGTTGATTTCTTTGAAACAGTCACCAAGGCCATTGACGAGGGGAAGGTGGTCCACACAGCCTACCTGGACCTCGCAAAAGCCTTCGATACAATACCCCACTCGGGCATTATAGATAAGCTCACCAGCTTAAATATAAACCCCTATGTCACTAGATGGATTTCAAACTGGCTCAAGGACAGAACCCACATGGTTAGAATTGCTGGAGCCATGTCAGACTCCAAACCAGTTGCAAGTGGTGTCCCATAAGGCTCAGTCCTGGCACCTCTCTTGTTCGGTATATATTTCTCGGAGGTACAGGCCAACACGGAAGGACTGTGGCTGACCAAGTTCACAGATGACTGCAAACTGGGCGCCATAATCGACTCTCCAGCCGACACAAGCATCCTCCAAAAGGGCCTCATAGAAACAGACGACTGGTGCCAGAGCCATGGCCTCAAGCTAAATGCCAAAAAGTGTATAGTCATCCCCTTTGGCAAAAACAAAGTGCCCACAAATTACCAAATAGGTGGTAATCCATTAAGTACAGAAGAAGTAATTAGGGACCTGGGGACCCAAGTTGATAGCAATCTCTCATTTGACAACCACGTGGCCAAAGTGGTTAGAAAAACATTTTATACAGCCCACCTAATCATGAAGGGATTCTCATCTAGATCAGGGGAGGTCATCGTGCCTCTTTACTCATCCCTCATCAGGCCCATAATTGAGTACAATGCCCCTTTTGGGATGTACCTTACCAGACACCTGTAGCAACTGGAAAGACCCCAAAAGTACCTCACCAAGAGGATCAAAGGGCTCAAACAGATGCCATATGCTGCCCGGTTAAAGAAACTCCAGCTCTACTCAGTGGCATACCACCTGTTCAGAGGCGATCTGTGCCTGACGTATAAACCCGGAATTAATGGACATGCTGCACCTCAGAAAATCCAAATCCCATCAAGCTACGCGCTTGAGAGACTTGAACCTCAGCACTGAAATAAATAGGACATGCTGGAGGCACAGATTCATAACCCAGAGGCTCCCTTCACTCTGGAATAAAATCCCAGTCCAGGTTAGGCAGAGTCCCTCATTGACTCTCTTCAAGAGGAATCTTGATGAGTGGATGGGAGATCGTAGGTTTACCCTGGGTATCACTTCTGTGTCACTGTTAGACAGAGGCACAGTATACTAACCTCAAAAAAGGGCATAGCAAAATAAATTTAAAATGGGTGGCGAAAGCCAAACACATTCTGGCTAGGCTTATAAATGCCCTAGGTCAGATAGCCTAGTATGAACCTATGAACCTATGTTTTTAGTTGTGCTTTTAGTAAAGTTTTGAAGTGGGTGCATGATGGTATGGAGGTAATTATGGGCTGTCTCTGACTGAAAATTCCATCTGTGTGTACCTCTGATGCCCCATGATGCCCTCAACAGTGGATGGAGGCAGTGCTCTGGTTCCTAGACTGTGCCTATCTCTCTGCAATTCTGGGCTTCCATACCAAAGGAAGAGGTCAGCCATACACAGGGCATGCAGATGCTGTGATGGGTAGCCACACAGGGGCAGCTATCATAATATTGCCCATAATATTGCACACCTGGCCCTCACAGGCCTTCATGCAGACCATATTTGATCCCAATCAGCTGGGCTATGGTTGTAGCAGTCTCTGCATGCCCTTATGTAATGGCTCTACACAAATGCTGGGTGGCAGCCATGGAGATACACAGCTCAGGAGGAGAGCAGCACCCATAGTGCTGGAGATGAGGCCACTCTTGGGGTGAATGTGTTGGCCTGCACTTGTTCCAGCCCAACATGATGAATCTATTAAATTTTATAATGGCAGAAGTGACCAGACTGAGAACGTACTACTGTATCTGTTATTATTTATTGTATCAGTACAAAATCTTGCCAAGCAGTGAAGACTGTCAGAGTTATTTCAATTCTATTATAACATAGCTAGAATAAAAAATCTTTGCTGCTAAACAAACAGGATCAATGCACACTTGATCAATACGTCTCTGAAGAAGAGAAAACAATGTCCAGTTTATATACTCTTTTCAAGGCTGCAGATGTTGTTTCTCAATGTCCTTGCAGTTTGCACGATTGATTTCTGTTACATATCCTTCTTTGGTTATTATCTTCATTGCTGCATCTGAAGACTTTACAAAAAGTCCCTGTTATTCCTTTTATGAACAACTTCCTTCTTTATACGTTCCAAATATTATTATTATTCTAACAGGATGTCATTTACAGTTATGTTTAGCCAACAACAAGTCAAACTAGACAAAAACATATTGACAGTAAAGCTAACTAAGCATGTTTCATCAGAAATTATTTTTGCAGCTGTCTGACAGCTGTTTGCTTCAGTAAATTATCCATTCTTAACTCTGAATTTCATGCTTGCTTAAGCACATTGCCTATTTTTAACTTCTGGTGTTCAGCCTTGCAGTTTCTGCTTTTTAGAAAGAAACATTTATTTCAAACCTTGTATTTAAGATATAAGAACAAGGATTATTTCAAAACCTTGTGTTAATAAAAGCATACTTTCATAATTGCTTTGAGGAAAAATATTTAATGTTATATAATATCTATCAGAATCTGTGGTGTGGGGTAGGGATGAGGCCACTCTCTGAGTGAATGTGTTGGCCTCCTCTTGTCTCAGCCCCGACATCTTAAATCTGTGGTGTGGGGTGGGTTGCACAGGCAGAGGAGCTGTGCATATGAAAGGGGGTGGAATGTCACCATCCCTTTGCCTGGATCTACCACTGACAGTGTGACCCCTAACTGTGCTAGGATTTGGCTGCTATTAGCATTGAGGGCACACAGTTCCCTGACATAAGGAAGGCCTATGTCTATGGTGGAGGACCCTGATAACACAGCACACACAAAAACACAAAAACATTATCCAGTTTAATAATGAACACTTCACCAACTCCCGCAGTCCAGTGATACTCCTCCTGTACAACAGAACATTACACAAAAGTAATCTTTAGCATATCTTGGACAGACTGCCTTTGTACTTGCAGTTCAGATGTTCCAGTAAAAATAAAGAAACCATGATAGTAAGTTCTGTGACCCTGAATTGGGCAAGTACTACGGATAGTACCTCATGTTCATACATGCCCATGTGTGGCATCACTAGTGGATATTTGTGGTGCCTTTACCCACATGTGGCATCACTATTGGATATGTGTGGTGCCATATACAGTGCAGCAGTGATGCTCAGCACTTTACCATGGATTCCAGAACTGCTTGTACTCGAGACAGGGAATTCAGGATCTCTCCTGTGTCTGTCACTGGTAACGCTGTCAACAGATCCTCACCCATGGCCTTCCACTCCTGTACCAGATGGGCTGCTTACCATGCATCTGTGTGATCATATCAGTGACACTTTTTTGGACCTGTTCATAGGTCTAGGTTTTGCCACAACAGCACTGATGTTTTCTATAAGGTCTCTCCTGACATGCACATTGTCATAGCTCTCAGGCCAGAGTATCTGCCAGCCATGCTCACAAAGAGCCTGCAGCAGGATGTCATTCTCTGCCTGGGAGAATTTACTTTTATGCACAAGACACCTTCAGGCAGGTCAACCTGACAAGAAATAATCATGTAAACTCTTTGAAAATTATGCACAACATATCTCTATGCAGTCATAACAATGATGGGAGAATACCCATGCGTACCTCTGGCATTCATGTAGAGGTGGTATTGTGGAGATGGTAGGCACAGTATTTTTCTGGGTGCTGCACTGACATGACACACCTGGTTGTAGGCCACAGAGGCAAACATACTGCATTCCTGTATGCTTTGGGGGATTTCAAGTGTCGTGGCATGCATGTTGTTACTCCCCATGACTGTAGACATGGTACAGGTGCAGCACAGGTTTTGTGCCTCCCTGTACACTTTGGAAGATTACAAGTGTGGTGGGATGCATGTTGTTACACCCCATGACTGTAGACATGGTACAGGTGCAGCACAGGTTATGTGCCTCCCTGTACACCTTGGCAGATTACAAGTGTGGTGACATGCATGCTATTACTCCTCATGACTGTATACATGGTACAGGTGCACATGTTGTGCCTGCTGGTGTTCAACAAGTGTCTTCCAGTAATACACAGTGTTTCAGTGAAGGACGGTGTATCCAGCCCCAAAACACACTCCCCTGGTATAGCACTGTGTGCACATGTGTTTGCATGTGTGTGTGTGTGTGTGTGTGTGTGTGTGTGTGTGTGTGTGTGCGTGTGTGTGTGTGTGTGTGTGTGTGTGTGTGTGTGTGTGTGTGTGTGTGTGCGTGTGTGTGTGTGTGTGTGTGTGTGTGTATATGTCTGTGTGTTTCTGTCTATATATGTGTGAGTGTGTGCATGTGTATATATCTGTGTGTGTTTATATATATATATATATATATATATATATATAAGATATATTTATATATATATATATATATATATATATATATACATATATATATATATATTTATATATATATATATATATATATATATATATATATATATATATATATTTATATGTGTGTGTGTGTGTGTGTCTGTGTGTGTGTGTGTGTGTGTGTGTGTGTGTGTGTGTGTGTGTGTGTGTGTGTGTGTGTGTGTGTGTGTGTGTGTGTGTGCGTGTGTGTGTAGCCCACGAATAGGCATGTGTAACAACAGGACATCCTGCAAGATATGAATGCAATTATCTATTAGTATCGATACATATTCCTCTATGTAGTTATATGTAGAGACCACCCTTAACACCAAAAGAAACAGTACTGACCAACCATAAAGCACACTGATACAGATAATGGAAAATGCTGATCTGAAGAACTACAAAGGCCATAAAATAAAACTCCCCTACAGTGATCCTCAAAACAGCAAGACAGATGTGTTTGCTGTAGTACCCAGTGGATCCATACCCTACAAGTGAAAAGGCTCAGTGTTACTGTATGCTCCCCGCCCCCACATTTGTCCTACTGCTGCAGACACTTTCCCACATCTGCAGTCCACTGGCATAATACTTACAGAACTCGTACAGTATGGTACATACTTGACAGTGCTAGCTCTGCCATCCAGGATATCTCAGCATTACTACAACAGCTGTCCGGGTCATTATTAGGTACATTCCAAAAAGGGTGTTGTACTCTAGAATGGGTCTAATGACCTCTTTTTTCCTAGATGAGAACCCTTTTGTGATGAGGTGTGCCATGTAGAAGGATTTCCTGACTACTGTCGTGATGTGATTATCAAAGGAGAGACTACTGTCCACCTGGGTCCCAAGGTCTCATCACACATTCGGTGTTAAGTAGACAGCCGCCTATGTGGTAGTTCATGGGTACAGAGTTTTTACAAAAGGGGATGACAATGCATTTTTTGGCATTGAGCTTGAGGTCATGGCTCTGACACCAGGCATCTGCCTCAGTGAGGCCCTTCTGTAGGATGTCCACATCAGGTGGGGACCCGACTATGGCTCCTAGTTTGCAGTCATCTGTGAAATTCATTAGCCAAAGGACTTCTGTGTTAGCCTGTACTTCAAAGTAGATACCAAACAGGAGAGGTCCCAGGACTGAACCCTGTGGTACTCCACTTGTCAGTGGTTTGAAGTCAGATTTGGAGTCTGCAACTTTTACAGTGTGGGTTCTGTCAGTGAGCCAGTTGGCAACCCATCTTGTGATGTAGGGATTTAAACCTAGTTTAGTGGGTTTAGCTATAATTCCATAATGGGGGATGGTGTCGAAAGCCTTGGTGAGGTCATGATAGGCTGAGTGAACCACCTTACCCTCGTCTACGGCTTTGGTGACTGCCTCAAAAAAATCGATCAGGTTCAGGAGGCATGATCTGCCTTTCACAAACCTGAACTGGGTGGGGTCCAGAGTTTGGAGGTTACCAATGTCTTTGTTTATGAGTTCCATGATGATATGTTCCATGGCCTTACAGACCAGGCTCTTCAGGCTAATAGGGTGATAGTTCCTGGGATCAGTGGTGGCTCCCCCTTTGTGGAGTGGGATAACTGTTGCTCTGCACCATTCATTGGACACAAAGCCTGAAGTGAGGCTATGATTGAACATGGTGCTTAGGTGGGGAGTCAGTTCGTTCTGAAGTTCATGTAAAACGCAGCCTGGGATGTCGTCTGGTCCCATGGATGCTGTGTTTTTGGTTTTAGAGAGTGCAGCTTTTACCTGCGTAGTTGTGATTACAGGGACTCTGCATTCTTAATGTATAAATATGGTCCTTTAGGTGTGAGAGGGGGTAAAGTTAACACTGAATCTATCTGCCAGGATGTTTGCATTATCAGTTGGTTCTGTAATTTTCATGCTATTGTGCTGTAACTCAGAGCAGATCTGGGTGTTGCCATTGAGATTCTTTACATAGCTATAGCATGCTTTGTGGTTGTCCCTAGAATCAGTGGTGATTTTGTTTTCGTAGCTAGTTTTGGAGGATCTTATAAGGGATCTCAGCTTCTTACTGAGGCTGACCAGGGAGCTCCTCCACTCATGGGATTTTACTCTCTTTTGCAACAGTTTCTTCCTTCTGTTGTAGAGTTTGTTTATGGCAGGCCACCACCAGATTGGCTTCCTTTTTGTGGAGGATAGTGCCTTGGTTCCGTTTGGGATAGCACGATCCATGCACTCGTGTAAGTGCTTATAGAGTGCATTTGTGTAGGATTCAGCAGTCATAACTGTATTGTCCATCTGCACGGGTGTCATGAAGTTCACCACTTCTGTCTTAAGAAAGCATGAAGTTAGCTTTGGAGAAATTTTTTACCATGGTTTCCTTAATGGGAGGTGGGGGCGGGATGTGGATATCTAGGGTGATTAGCTTATGGTCGGATCTGACCAACGAGGAGTTGACTTCAGGTGTGGAACACCGGTCACTCATGTTGATAATGACTAGGTCTAGGATATTGTTGCCCCTGGTGGAGGTGTGGATAAGTTGATCCAGGGCATTGGAATTTATGAATTCCAGGAAGCATTGCGCGAAGGAGTTGGTACATGAGTAGTATTCCCAGTTAATGATGGGGGTTGAAATCGCCCATTATTAGGGTGTTTGGTTGAACCCTAATATTTTCCAGTATATCACGAAAAGAGAAGTGGGAATCCTGGGGCATGGTGGGGGATCTATAGCAAGCTACAATTTGGATTGCAGTTTTGCCCAGAGTTAGTTGCACTTGGATAACCTCAGATGCATTATCCTGAGCAATTAGCCTGGAGGTGTGGATATGCTTAATGAATATGGACACACCTCCGCCTTTGGTGTTCCGGTCCAGGTTATATGGCCGAAAAGTGTGGTATGAGTTATAGCCAGGTAATGCAGGGGTGCTGTCTGGAGCCCTGAACCAGGTCTCAGTCATTGCACATATATTGATGTTCTTCATTTTAAGGAGTGCCTCGTGGAAGTGCATTTTGAGATTTAGACTTCTAGCATTGAGTAGCATTACCCTCAGTTTTTGCTTGCCTGTTCCTGTTACGGTGGTGAATTTGTCATTTGACCTTGCCTAAAAAAGGCACTATAGGGATGACAAGACATCATGGTCTGTCTACCATGTCATCCCAGGCAGACAGATACTGGATCCCCTTAGAATGACCCCAGAAGCTTAGGCAATTGTTGAAGTCAATCATTTTGTCCTTGTACTGCAGTATCATTCTGGGCAATGGCAGGATGTTACTCAGGGCTAGAGTCATACCTGCCTGGGTTACAAGATCAGAGAGCTCTTCCATGTCTCTTTTCATGTAGTCCAGGGAGGTACATCTCAGGTCATTCACACCAACATGGGCAATGACAGAGTCATATTTGTACTTGTGGAGTGACCTGAGTGTGTGGGTTATGTGGCAGATCCTGGCTCCTGACAGGCAGCTGACAGTAACCTTCCCCTTGTTTAACCTGGTGAGTGGGACATCAGTGTACCTGACTATAGAGTCACCTATGACTAGTGTGTTGGGTACGTTGTTTTGCCTTATGGGCTGTGGTTGAGGGTCACACTGAGTCTGTGGGATATGTGTCATTTTGGATTGTGTTGGGGGGGTGGAGGTTGCTTGCGTTTCTGCTTTGGAGGTCTCTTTAGCTTGAGCAGATTATTAATGAGAGCCTCTGTGAATGTTTTTGCATTTCTATGTGTGGATTTTGGTAGTGTAGCTTTAGTGGGACTATGTGATGAGTGTGGTGTGGTGCAAGTGTTTACCTTCTCCTCTTGAGTGTCAAGTTCGGTCTGGGTTGGAGAGAGCTTTACCTCCAGTTTGGCTAGATAAGTGCATCTCTCACAGGATGTAGTGTTGGCTGGTAGGAGGAGAGGGTTGTCTGTGTACATGAGGCAATTGCTACATTGCCCCAAGATGCCTAGATTCATGAGATAGACAGGAGAGAACACTGGGAGCTGACCCTTGGACATGCCTGAATAAAAAACTATTTTCCTCATGACAAGTGAGGAAAGTAAGTACAAAAACTGTTTTCCACCAGGTAATGAGGAAGGTTGAGTGCTGTAGTAGTTTGTAGCTTATGTTGTGCTTACAACAAGTTCTGAACAAGTGCTGAGCACAAATAAGCAAATTCAAGTGCTAAAACTAAGACTCTGTATCTGAACTAGACTAGTTGCAGGAAAGAAACAAGTGCAAATGCAGGCTTTTAAATCAGAAAGTTTAGAAAGATGGAAAAATTGCCCAAATGGCCAATAACTACAATTTCTGGGCCAGAAACCACTCCTCATGTGGTAATAAGTTACCTAGTGCTTACCACTCCCACTGATAAACTAGCAGGCTTCCCTCCAACACAGAAAGGCTGGTATCACAAGTATGTTAGGTTGCATTAATGGTAACACTGTCCAAGATGTTATAGTGCTTCTTTGAGCTTGTCACATACAGCATGTCCACAGGACCACCCCCCACACACCCTCATGGCTTATTATGTACAACAGCACCATTCTGTAATGTCACCCTTCATCCCTGACCATGGGACACTGACATTGCACAACTGCACGCATATCATACAATACAGACAAGAGCTTATATACCTAATTAGAAGTATTGAACCTGGCATAGTAGCACACCTAGCAGCTGTTTAGTACACTGGTAGTTACCTGTAGAACTGGTTATCAGAAACAGTCATATCACTAATGTCTGTTTTTCCTTTTCTGTCTCGGTCTCTTTGTTTCTATCCTTTTTTATATTTCTTTTGATGTTGTTTTATTTCTATTTTACCATTTTCTACAGCATCTGTCACAGCTGTTCTGCCATCAGCCCCATCCTTTTCCCAAAAGCACACCATCTTCCACCAAGCACCTCCACATCAGGTGATAGAGATCCTGTGGTGGTGGGGGACATGGGGCCTTCCTTGGGGGCATCCTCGGTGGTCTCTGCTGGTCATTTACTGTTATTCTCTGTACTGATGCTGTCAAGGGTGGGTCACAATTTCATGCCTGGTGGGAGCAGCTTCAGGTAGTTACTGAGCCAGCAGCTAGAAGCCTGCAATGGCCAACTGGAAAGGTCCACATGCAATTTACAGAGTCATACTGCTGCCTGGTACTGTCATCACCAACATCTGAGGCAGGGCCCATTGGGGACAGCAATCAAAGTGGTGACTAACTTTTTCTTGGGTCCAGCCCATGCATTGTGATGTCAGAAGTATTATACACAGCCTGTCCCCCGTCCTGGTTCCCTTTCCTTATGTGGCACCTCACTCTCCTGTTTGTTGTCCAAACCCTCCCATCACCACTTGACTTTGCTATGTTCGTATGACAATATATATTTTGTCAACTCCACCTTTGTGTCAACACCTCCCCTGCTGGTCTTTGTCTGTGTTTTATGTTTGTTTGTGTGCCTTCTTCCAAAACCTTACCTGGTGTTCATCCCCTGTTTTCCTCTTGCATCCTTCCATATCTGCTATTCTTAAAAAATTGGCACCTTTCCCAAAAAAAAAGATATCCCACATTTGGCTCCATGATACAGAGTAATGGAGCCATTATTATGACCCAGACAACCAAGGTTCAATTAGCAGTCCTGGCTCTGAAATAGCCTGGCAAAGCAGGGAGGGAGAGGAGTGAAGATGCAAGGCCTACTCACCTCACCTATCGAGGTGGGATAGCAAGAGTAGTGGGCATTCAGATATGGAGAAGTGTGATGTCTCTGGTGGAGACCAAGAGAAACCACTTCCTGTGCTTCAGGTGAGGGAGGTGGGGCAACATCCCTTGCAGAAGTGAGGGATGAAAAGTACAGACAGCCTATTGCACATTTCCCTTTGGCTCCATAAGCAGGGTGTGCATGGAAAAATGTAGGGCAAAACAGAAAACACAGGAACAACTTCTAATGGCTGTCTGCTCCATAAGCAGGGTGTGCATGGAGAAAACGTAGGGCAAAATAGAAAACACAGGAACAACTTCTAATGGCTGTCTGCTCCATAAGCAGGGTGTGCATAGACAAAACGTAGGGCAAAACAGAAAACACAGGAACAACTTCTAATGACTGCCTGAATGATGGCCCATCATAGTCAACCCTTGCCTCCTCCCTCCCTACTCTGACTCCCACTTTCATTGCTAATTTTCCTGTGTCCATGTGTATGTTCTCCTGCTTCTTCTCCCCCCTTTTCTGACTTTTCTATAAAGTTATTTCCTCCCCATTTCAGTCAATAAAACTGTTTAGAAACATTGACAGGAGCCACTTACATGCTCACTTCTTGTGTTAATGAAATCCCTAGCCAGAATCACAAAGAAAACTCTTTCTCCCTGCTAGACTTGTCACTGCCATAAAGCAGTTTTCTTAATTAGTTACTGCATGAGCTGCCGGCTTCATACCTGTTAATTAATAGTTACCTTCACAATGCACCCTGCACCATCTCTATGGTGGCCTTTGTGTAGTTGAGGGAGTCGTTTCTGAATCTGAGGGTGTATGTTTTTGCAGAGACTCCCCTTAGACACCATTTTATCTATTATTTTATATTTTAACCTTTTTCAAAATCCAGGTCATTGTGAAGCCTGAGCTTTCACCTTTTCAGTCTAGGAACACAATAGAAGGGAGGTGCTGACATGTTGAATGCTACCTTGCAATGGTGGTGAGGGCGTGGCAGTAGGAAGAGCCTACACAAAAGTTAATACAAAAACTGAAAAGGTGGAAGCTCTGTTTTATGGATATGGATAGCAAGATACTTTTTAGTCCCTTTAGGCCAGACATATTTTTATCAGCCAGAGGGGAAGTTGTGGATAGAAATTAATAAAGACGTGAACAATTTTATCTGTGAAGGAAGAAGAGGCAAAGGTCAAGTGAGATAAGTTGATCTTTCCAATAGAACAAGGTGGTTTTGGGATTACTAGATTTGAACAGGTACTTCAGAGTGACGCAGAAAAGGTTCCTGTAGATAGCACAAGCAGAAAGCTATAATTGAAAGTGGAAAGGGATGATGAAATGGGTGAAGCTCTAGAAACAAGGAGAGACTGGGATTTTGGATGCAGATTCTTAAGGAGAATAACATTAGCCATACAGAATATTATATTCATAAAGTAGCAGAAAGTATTCTAAGAACTAAGCCAACATGGGAATATTGAAAGGAGATTCTGCCAGTAGGTATGACTGCAATTCAGGGCAAAGACAATAGGCAAGAGGGGGCTGGAATTTACTGGAGAAGACTGGCAAATGAATCAAGGTATTGAAAGCAAATAATTAGAGAGGTAAAGGTAATAGAATGGAAATAGGCCAAGAATTAATTTGGACTGCAGGCTAGAGATCACCTTCCCTATCAAGGACTGATACCAGAGTATAGGCAAAGAGAAAGAAAAGGGGGGAGCCTAAGCATAAGACCAACACTGGTAGAGTTTTTAGTAGAATCTATTACAGGAGCTACTGTTAATAAAGGGATAATTAGTAGGACATATAAAATATTACACCATAGCTATAGGAATCAGAGGAGGTTAGAAAGGCTTAGGAAGAGAGACTGGATAAGCAATTCATAAAGAAACAATGTTGGAGATATGTATAACTAGGTGTATCCACCCTCACACTGCTAACTTCTATCACCAACCACCAAAAACAATTTAATTTTATCCACATACCAAGAAAAACTACTTCCACTAACATTACAACACACCCTTTTACTCATCTTGTCCCATATCACTACCAAACCTTCTTTATTCACCACTATGCACACGGATTACAGCCATCACACTACCAGTCCCAGACAACTATAAAGAACTTTAAGACCCTAAACAAACTACTCAAACTCTATTTTTACCTCAGAACGCAACTCATTAGCTGCAGTGATATACACCCAAACCTAGGCCCACAAAATCTAGGTGCCCCAACCCTCAATCTGAATGATACCCTACTCCACCGAGACAAATCCCAGCTCCTCATTTTAAATTTAAATGTCAGAAGTATACTAACAAAGTCCACGACCTTCATGCACTAATCTCATTTTATCAACCTGAGATAGTCATACTAACAGAGACTTGGCTTAAACCAGGCAACCACAACAATGAAATCACTCCACCAGGTTACAATATAATTTGTAGTGATAGAATAGGTAAAAAAGGGGGGAGTGTTGCTATAGTGTATAAATCTTACCTCATCCTTGAGAAAGTAGACATAACAACCCCAGACCTTGATAAAGTTGAACTCAGTCTAACAAAACTAAAACTTAATGATGGTAAACACATCAACATCGTAGGATGCTACATCCCTCCAGGCAACAATATCCCCATTACAGAAAAACTCCTAGAATGGATACCTAACTTCCTCCCCCAGGAAAGCATAGTATTAGGAGACCTTAATACTGACTGACAAAACTGTTCCAGTCATAACCCACTCTCCCATATTAATCTACATGGCTTAACCCAACTCATCACTTCCCCCACAAGAACAGACAAGAGAACCAAACACCAATCCACTGTAGATTGGATACTCGTATCCCACCCATCACTGATATCCCTAGCAGGGTGTCTACCAGACACCCTGAGTGATCACCAAGCCACATTCTTACTCAGATCAAAATCACCACAACTGACCCAAATATCTATGTGCCTAATTAGAAACAAAAAACACTTTAACCTCTCCAACTTTATAAACGACCTAAAAATGCGCAACTGGACCCCCCCCCTAAAAAAAACCTACCTCTTGATGAAGCTGTACTATATTTCAATACTACCTTCTTAAACACCCTTAACCATCACGCCCCCTCCAGAACAACAAGAATTAAAACTAAATATGCCCCCTGGTTAACCCCAGACACAAAATCCCTCCTCAAAAAAGAAACAAGGTCTGGACTAACTACCTCAACAGTAAATCCCAATTGAACAAACAAATATATGTTGAACTACGTAACAAAGCCAAAAAAATCACCAAAAACAGACAAAACATCTTACTACCAAAAGTTACAGGATAAGCACAGGAACAACCCACAAAGATTTTGGGCAACAATTAACTCTCTTCTACAACCAGGTAAAACAACTACCCCAACCCCAAAAATAGATAACAACCAAGAAGACATACCCACTCAGTTTAATAAATACTTTACAGAAACCATCCAGACCCTTGCAAACAACCAACCCTATGACAAAATCCCAACCCCTGCAAATCCACCCTCCACCCCCAACTAACAATTGCCCCAAGTTCAGCTTCCACCCAGAACCAACCAAATCCATTGAACAACTACTCCACAAGCTCAAACTAATATCTCTAGCTGTAGATGAATTACTCGCTGAATACCTCCACCTGGCTGCAGAAGCCATATCATATCCTGTCTCCATCCTAATTAACAGATCCATCTCCAAGTGTATAGTACCCAAGCTATGGAAAATATCACATATCATCCCTCTACATAAAGGGGGAACATCCCTGGAACTCAATAACTACTGCCCTATAGCCATACTACCCCCTTTATCTAACATTTTAGAAAGGGTAATACACAAGCAACTAATGAAATATCTCCTAGAAAATAATCTAATAGCAACACAATAACATGGCTTTAGACCCTTCCATAGCACCACCACTGCACTAACAGAATTCACCAACATTGTCAATACTCACAGAAACAATGGACTCCTTGTATCTGCCACCTTCCTTGACTTGTCCAAAGCATTCAATATGGTTAACCACAATAAACTCCTTCTTTCACTAGCAACTCTAAATCTTACCACCCCTGCCATCTCCTGGTTCAAAAACTACCTAGAGGGAAGGAAACAAGCTGTTATGTGGCAAAACCAACTCTCCCCCTCCCTACCAGTCTCTCCAGGAGTACCCCAAGGCTCCATCCTGGGGCCACTTCTTTTTACCTTCTTCACCAATCAGCTCCCAAGCAGTATTCCTAAAGCCTCAATAGTGCAATATGCAGATGATACCACCATAATATGCGCAGCCAAATCAACTGATATCCTTCACTCCCAAACACAAGGATGCTTTTCCCTAGGAGAAGCTTGAATTACAGACCAAAGGCTCATTCTGAACCCAAGTAAAACAAAGCTAGTACTCTTTGGCTCCCACAGAGCCACACCTCCCACTGATTTTTTCTTCATCTCCTCCTTTAACAAGACCACAATCACCCCCAGAAATCATACCAAACTCTTAGGGGTTGAAATAGATAATCACCTCAGATTTGACCTACATATTTCTATAACCATAAAAAAAGTACATAAAAAAACTTGGCCTACTGTATCGCAATAAAAAATTGCTCACTGACCACTCCAAAACTACAATAGTGAGGATTCATCTACTATCCACCCTACTTACATTACCCTATACCATCAGTAACCTAATCACATTACGCTATACCATCAGTAACCTAATCGCATTATGCTATACCATCAGTAACCTAATCGCATTACACTATACCATCAGTAACCTAATCGCATTACACTATACCATTAGTAACCTAATCGCATTACGCTATACCATCAGTAACCTAATCACATTATGCTATACCATCAGTAACCTAATCGCATTATGCTATACCATCAGTAACCTAATCGCATTATGCTATACCATCAGTAACCTAATCGAATTACGCTATACCGTCAGTAACCTAATCGCATTACACTATGCCATCAGTAACCTAATCGCATTACGCTATACCATCAGTAACCTAATTGAATTACACTATACCATCAGTAACCTAATCGCATTACACTATACCAGTAACCTAATCGCATTACACTATACCATCAGTAACCTAATCGCATTACACTATACCAGTAACCTAATCGCATTACGCTATACCATCAGTAACCTAATCGCATTAGACTATACCATCAGTAACATAATCGCATTACACTATACCATCAGTAATCTAATCTCATTTCACTATACCATCAGTAACCTAATTGCATTTCACTATACTATCCATAACCTAATTGCATTACGCTATACTATCAGTAAGCTAATCACATTACGCTATACCATCAGTAACCTAATCGCATTATGCTATACCATTAGTAACCTAATCGCATTATGCTATACCATCAGTAACCTAATTGCATTACGCTATACTATCAGTAACCTAATCACATTACACTATACCATCAGTAACCTAATCGCATTATGCTATACCATTAGTAACCTAATCGCATTATGCTATACCATCAGTAACCTAATTGCATTACACTGAGCCATCAGTAACCTAATTGCTTTACGCTATACCATCAGTAACCTAATCGCATTACGCTAAACCATCAGTAACCTAATTGCATTACGCTATACCATCAGTAACCTAATTGCATTACACTATACCATGAGTAACCTAATTGCATTATGCTATACCATCAGTAACCTAATCGCATTATGCTATACCATCAGTAACCTAATCGCATTACACTATACCATCAGTAACCTAATTGCATTATGCTATACCATCAGTAACCTAATCACATTATGCTATACCATCAGTAACCTAATCGCATTGCACTACACCATCAGTAACCTATTTGCATTACACTATACCATCAGTAACCTAATTGCATTATGCTATACCATCAGTAACCTAATCGCATTATGCTATACCATCAGTAACCTAATCACATTGCACTATACCATCAGTAACCTAATCGCATTACACTATACCATCAATAACCTAATCACATTACGCTATACCATCAGTAACCTAATCGCATTACACTATACCATCAGTAACCTAATCACATTACACTATACCATCAGTAACCTAATCGCATTATACTATACCATCAGTAACCTAATCACATTACGCTATACCATCAGTAACCTAATCGCATTACACTATACCATCAGTAACCTAATCACATTACACTATACCATCAGTAACCTAATCACATTACACTATACCATCAGTAACCTAATCGCATTATACTATACCATCAGTAACCTAATCACATTACACTATACCATCAGTAACCTAATTGTATTATACTATACCATCAGTAACCTAATCGCATTATACTATACCATCAGTAACCTAATCACATTACACTATACCATCAGTAACCTAATCACATTACACTATACCATCAGTAACCTAATCGCATTACCCTATGCTATCAGTAACCTAATCACATTATGCTATACCATCAGTAACCTTATCGCATTACACTATACCATCAGTAACCTAATCGCATTACACTATACCATCAATAACCTAATCACATTACGCTATACCATCAGTAACCTAATCGCATTACACTATACCATCAGAAACCTAATTACATTACATTATACAATCAGTAACCTAATCGCATTACACTATACCATCAGTAACCTAACCACATTACACAATATCATCAGTAACCTAATCTCTTCTCCCATCTCTCAACCTACCCTTTAGTAGCTTGCCATAAATCTCTGCCATCACTCACTTGAACCCCACAGTGTACCCTACTGATTTTGACACTCCATTCTCCACCTACCACCCACACATAGCCCCAGCTTAAAATTCCCTTTACCTTATCTCTTCCAAACCTATCAAACCCCAACAACACCTCCTCATACTTTTTAAACACCTCTATAAATTCACCCCCATCCTGCTCATTCTGCTCCTAAGAGACAACATTGAATCCAGTCCATCTCCAGGGATGTAGCCTCAGGAGTATCAGTGGTCATGTACATGAAACTGGTCACAGGCATGTGTGGTGCCTTTTCTGGCCAAAGCTGAAAGTGATGCTGACTCAGGAATTGTCTGTCTCATCTGGTTGTGCCTAGTTTGTGACTGGCTACCTTGCATCAAGACCCTTCCACAGCAGAACCTGCAGACATAAACCAGAGGATAGTTATCATCTTCCTCATGGATACGCCAATGGATACAATGTTAGCCACTAGTGACATGAGCAACACCATCTGCTAGTAAGGGCATGGCATCCAGGTCCAGAAGAGTCATAGTGCTACCTTACTTTCCCTTATTAAACTCATAATTGTGTATAATACCCCCCTTTAGCATGTACCCATCCAGAAACATGCAACAGGTGGAATCCCCACAAAGGTTCCAACTGTTGCATATTTCTGGTTATGTACATGCAACAGTTGGAATGGCCACAAAGGTTCCTTACTGGAGAATCCAAGATATAAAGGGTGGCACAGTGGTACAGTGGTTAACGTTGTCGCCTCACAGCAAGAGGTTCTCCGGTTCGATTCTCGGCTGGGGTGCCTTCTGTGTGGAGTTTGCATGTTCTCCCTGTGTTCGCGTGGGTTTCCTCCGGGTACTCCGGTTTCCTCCCACATTCCAAAGACATGCATCTGGAGCATTTCTCCCCGGGCCTCCACTGAAAACAGGCTCTGTGGAACCTAGTCGGACATTCCTGGTCAACAAATGTTAAATAAAAAATAAAAATAAAAAAATAAACACATTGTCCTGTATGGATCACCTTAAAGCCATGCCTCTTTACTTGGTCTCCTACAGGTTACTGAGAGGCAGTCTATGCCTGGCACACAAGGCTTCCTTGGATCCAGCTCTGCTGGATGTTTTGCAGATCCACAAAATGAATAGCATCAGAATTACTAGATCCAAGGATTTAAATTTTGCTTGTGACATAAATAAGACATGTTGCCAAGACAAAAATGTGCCTCAGAGGATCCCATGCTCCGTAACAGGCTCTCTATCTATGTGAACTACAGTCCATCTCAAACCTTATTTAAGAGTAACCATGACCAATGGATGGGAAATCAGAAATTAAACCTGAGTCTGACCCCTTGTTTCTGATAGACAGGGACAGACAACAATGCCCAAAATAACATACCCCCCCCCACATAACCTCTAAAAACTTCTTAACTAACATATCCCCTCTTAATAAATGCCAATGATACATAGGAACACAGTGGGGTTGAATTACACAGCGACTGGATGTCCTTCTGCAGTCCATGTAGTGCACTCACTGTCTCCATATGGTGTGCATAGTAGCTCTTTGAGACTGAATGCCTGCATGTATGCTGATTAATGCTAAATGCTGCATCCTCCTCAAAGACAACCATGCAGGCATAGCCATGCCATAGACCACCATTCTTCTCCTTGTGGGGCTATACATTCAATCAGATGCAGTGCAGATCACAGATGACATATGGGCTGGAGACTCCTGTGTAGCCTGAGTGGGACTCACTATTACAGGACATCTGTCAAACACTAGTGAGGATGTGATTTCAGCCTGTTCCTTGAATGTGTGTGAGTCCTTTAGTGTTAGTGGTGGTGACAGTGCCATGGTGTCAGCAGATTCTGCCATGTGCAGTTTGCTTACATCATCATCAGCTGAGATGACCTGCTGTATTCAGGAATATGCTGTCTGCCTGTTATAATGGACATTCCACAAGTAGAACCTGTGAAAACATAAAACAAGATTCCTGTGGCAACATTGTAATAAATGACAATCCCTCCTGCAGGCATCTGTGAATACAATATGGATACCTACATATTTTGTTGTGCAAGGCATTGTATGTGTAGCCAGGGTTCCTGGAGGAAAGATATTCAGAATAAGTCCTATCTTACATGTAGTGCACACTATACAGAATAGAAATGTAATCGCTAATACTAACTTGTCGCTTTCCTTGCAGGCACTCTTGCACTATTCAGCACCCACATCCTTGGCACCCATGTGTATGGGAGCCTGTGCCCCTGCTCCAGGCAGGGTTGCTAGGAACGCTGTCACCTCTGTGAGCTAATTCTGTGTTCATGGTCCACATGTGATAGATGTATCCTTGGCCATGCCTCATACCTTGTTTTTGATTTGCAATATAATATGGTTATCTTTTGCCAAACCTGATGTAGACTTCTAAACTAGCTGATCACAGCACTGATGTTCTGTACCACTTCATGCCACACCTGCTTCCCAAAATGTTTGTTAGCATTGCTTTTGGCTGGATGAGACTGCAATGTGTACAGAGGACCTACAGTAACACCTCGCCTTCCTGGTTGGTGAAATTTCCAACTCTTGCCTTAATTAAGGGTCCATGGCAAGATGAGTACATGACTTAATTATATATGCTGTTCAGGGAGTGTTTGCATGGCTGTGTGCTGATATCTCATGAGTATATGTTGCCTGCATTCCATATAAAGTGCCTACTTATCTGTCTTCTTTTTTGCTGTGATAATTTTCTCCTTTTCTGCAAAACCTGATGCTGTGGACATGCTCTCATAAGACCCCTCCCTGCATCAGCATACTGAACCCCCCTGCCCCATACCTCACCCAATGTACAGGGGTCATTGCGATTAGTGTGACATGTCTTGATGCAATGTATACCCCCACAAACATGTTATAGAATCATGAATCTACCCCCAACAGACACACATACACCTGTTCCACAATGTACTTGCTGCTGCCATGCACCCCGCATACTCATGATGGTGCCGAGTTACATCTCCAGGTTTCCTGTCTTCCTTCAGTATGCCTATTTCAAAATCCAGTGCTCTAAAGCAATAAATTCCTGATTCCACAATTGTTTCTTTTAATGCTACTTCTCGTGAAACATTGATACAACTTTATATCATAGTAATTTATGTCTCATAGTAGGGTAGTTATATTAATGACGGAATTTATTGTAACTATGTTGGACTCACTACTTCAGCACACCACTGCTCTCACCTGTGTTATGTTACTTTGCTTCCCTGTCCCAGGTTTGTGTAACATATGCTCTGAATGTTGTAGGTGAGGTTTGTAGTACAGTTTTGTGTTGTAAAGACATTTTGCACTGTATTGTTGCTGCATTTTGATCTGCATACCATGTTACCTCAATACTATTTTGCTCCTCAATAAGATCAGTGTGAGAGAGCATGGCTACTTCAGGTGCTGAGAACAGCAAGGTTCATGCAAGGTACCTGATGGGGAGCAGAATGTTTATGTTTTCACTCTGCAGGGACATGCAGGAGCTTTGGCTGAGTCAATATGATGGCACTTTGTCCTTGCCAGGACAGCGAGTGATAACAGTGACATCACCCATTTGGGTGACCAGTGCTAGTTTCATTATAATGACATCTGCTGGTGCATCTCCATCTATTTAGCCTGTAGGAAGCATATGTTAGGGGAGGTCAGACCACTAGAGATTTACTGTAAGCATTTTCCTTGTTTTTTCACAGGGCCAGCACTGTATTTTCTATATTTGCTTGTCCTGTGAAAAGACAAGGAAGATGTGCTTACAGTAAATCTCTGGATTTGGAAGGGATGGAGACAAGAAAAGCTCTCCTGGTGATGGAATGCATATGATTCTTGCACTGTGGCACTGTATAGCTTTAATAGTACAGGTAACTAATATGTGTACTACTGCATTCTGTTTTTGTTTTCTCTTCCTTTTGCCAATCCAGTTGTAGCAGTGACAGATGAGTAATGGTAGTCACCTCAGCCTATGCCAGTCAGTGCCACTGATGCTGGGTCACTAGATATTTCCAGGTCTGCACTTCTTCAGGGGAATAGAGGTCAGCCTGCTGAAGGCAATATGGAGGACTGACTGATGGCCTCTGTGGCCATTGAAGGAGGAGAACAGAGGCTTCTTTTTTGCTAGTGACCTGAAAGCCTCCCCTTTGGCCATCCAGTATTAGTTTCATAGGCTGGTAAAGTTTAAAGTGCACCAGCAGCTGGTCACTTACTTCATGGCTATGGAGCATCCTGGTATGGCTAGCTGAGTTGTTCAATCACCAGGCACTGACCTTCTGGTTACCAGATATATTGCCTGCATATGACATCAGCCATAGAGGTGACTGATGTCTTTGTGGGTTGGCCTCTGAGCCAGTGTGGCATCTGCTGCGTACCTTATCCTCTCCTCATCAATGTGTTCACCCAGCTCTCTGTCTGTGCTCATAGGTTCATAGGTAGGTACTAGGCTATTGGCCCTAGGGCCTATATAAGCCTAGCCAAAAAATGTACCCTGGCTTTCGCCACCCAAGAAAATTATTTTCCTGTGCCCCTGTCGAGCAGAGCCACAGAAGTGATCCCTGGGGTGAATTTCCCATTTCCCATCCAATCATCAAGATTTTTCTTGAAGAGTGCTAATGAGGAGCTCTGTTTGACATAGATAGGTAGTCTGTTCCAGAGTATGGGAAGTCTCTGGGACTGGAATTTATCCCTCCAGCATGTTCTGTTTGTTGTGGTGACAAGGTTTAGGTCCCTAGAGCGTGTAGCTCGGAGGGATTGGGATTTCTTTAAGTGGAGCATGTCCAACAGCTCTGAGTTTGACATAGCTTTGTATGTTAGGCAGAGATCGCCCCTGAGTAGGCGATATGCGATGGAGTAAAGCTGCAGTTTTTTGAGATGGTCTGTGTAGGGCATCTGTTTGAGGCCAGTAATCCTCTTTGTGAGGTATTTCTGTGGTCTTTGATTGTACTCTCTGAATGTTGTCCAGTCCTCCCCATCACCAAGTGTCAATCCTCTTTTGTCACTCTGTTTTGTGTCAAAACCACCAGTCTCTGTATGTAGTTTAAAGTGGAAACCAAAAAATAATTCATAAGGGGGAAAAATAATGAAAATGTTTAATTTGTGGGTGGTGGTGAGATCATGAACACACTGACCAAAAGAAACAGAGAGTTTGGAGCAAGGATCAGTCAGAAATCTGGGCAGAGATACTCAATATAATCAAATCATATTATTTGTAAAGCCATGGAAAGAATTATCATGGAGATGATCAATAGAGGTATAGTAAACCTCCAGACACTGGACCCAACCCAGTTTGGTTTTGTCAAGGGCAGATCATGCCTACTCAACCTGGTGGACTTTTTTGAGAAGGTCACCAAAGCAATGGATGACAGCAAAATTGTTCACACTGCCTACCTTGACCTGGCCAAGGCATTTGACACAATACCCCACTGAGGCATTGCTGACAAACTCAAGAAGTTAGGTACAAACCCATATGTCACCCAGTGGATAGTCAACTGGCTCACAGCCAAGACCCAGGAAGTTAGAATTGGGAAGTCCACCTCTACAAAGAGGCCAGTCACAAGTGGAGTGCCTCAGGGATCAGTCCTTGGACTGCTCCTTTTTGACATTTACTTCTCAGAAGTCAAGGCCAATGTCAGTGGTCTCTGGCTGACTACATTTGCAGATGATTGCAAACTAGGAGCTGTCATTGACTCTCACACTGACACAGATGTTCTCCAGGAGAGGCTGACACAAACAAACAACTTGTGCCAGAGCCATGGACTGAAACTAAATGCCAAGAAATGCATAATAGTATCCTTTCAGAAGTCATCCATCCCTGGTAACTATCATATTGACAACACACCCCTTAGAGTTGACCCAGTAGTGAAGGACTTAGGGACACACATAGATAGTAATCTAGCCTTTGACCATCATGTGTCTACAGTGATGCAGAAATCTTTCTATATTGCACAACTTATAAACAAAGGTATGGCATCTAAGTCCAAGGAAGTTATTGCTCCGCTGTATTTGGCATTCATCCGACCTATCATTGAATACAATGCCTCATTTGGCATGTACCTAACCAGGCATATACAACAACTGGAACATCCACAGAGGTTCCTCATTAAAAGAATACAGAATGTACGTAAAATGTCCTGTGCAGACCGCCTCAAGGCCCTATCCCTGTATTCTGTCTCCTACAGGCTTTTGAGGAAAGATCTATGCCTGGCATATATGGCATTGTCAGACTCCACTCTGATGGAACTCCTGCATATCCACACAACAAACAGCACCAGAATTACACATTCTAAAGACTTAAACCTTGCCTGTGATATAAATAGGTCCTGTTGGAGAGATAGGTATGTATCCAGAGACTACCATGTTTATGGAACAGGCACCCCATCCATGTGAAGCAGAATTCCTCCCTAAACAAATTCAAGTGGAACTTGGAAAATTGGATGGGAAACCGGAAATTCATCCCTGGTTTGGCACCTATGTCTCTAATGGGCACAGTAACCTGTACATGGTTCCTCTCCAAAACCCCTGCTTACACTTAACAAGGGTATCAGAACTTGTCAGAGATTTGGGATGCATGGCTAGGCTTAAAAAGGCCCTTGTGGTCATTAGCATAGTAAACACCTATGAACCTATAAAGTGTAATGCTTATGTTAGACATCGGCCAGAGTGTAATGCAAAGTTTGCTCAAATAATTAAAGTGTTGTATATGGAAGAGAACAAAGCAAAACCTTCTTTATGCAAAGTTTTCACATATTTGAGACATCAAGGGTCACCACAAGATCATACATTGCTTACATGTGTATATGCAAATAAAATATATAGCATTCATTTTCCGATAGATGTAACAGCAGCTCCAGCTAAAATTAATAATTTGAATTAACAAAAGCATGGCATAATAAAAGGAGCACTTAATGTGCATGTAATAAGTGATGATTTGTTTCATTATTATGAAAATTTATATATTGGTCTCTTTTGTTTGTCAAGAGATTTTTATATGCAGGATAGCGCCTTCAGTTTTACCAGTCATGTATGCTTCAAAGAAAATGTTAGTAGCCACAATGTACAAAACTGAAATGCGGCTGTACAGAACTCACAGCTTGCAATTTAAGGAAGAGTTTATCTGTCTGCAAGCATTGCTATTTAAAACAGATATGATACTTTCTGATGTTGTGAGAAAAGAGACACAGGAAAGAATGCACAAGTCTTGTCTGGCAATTCTCAAATGTATAGAGAGAGCCTAGGTATGTTACTTTGGGCAGGAATGTCTGATTAAAATGAGCAAATAGTTTATTTATTTATTTATTAGTTATTGACATTTGATTATCGGGAAAGTCCAACTGGATAGAAGCCCATTTTCAGTCGAGCCTGGGGAGAAAAGCTCCAAATTATTACAAAACATTTTAAGAAGAATAACTTCACAATCTTCAAAAATAAAACAAAAACATCTGCAGTTTAAATAATTATAACAAATTAGACATAATATAAAAACATTGGTTAAAATCGATACAAAGTATATGACAATTATTTAATATTCTGAGATATGTTAGACATTGTAGAGAAATTAAAGGTAAGTTAGTTGAATACAAATAGGAATTGCAATATGAAGTGAGGGAAAAACAGGCTTATGGTATATTTAGAGAGAAAGTCAGAGAAGAGAATTAAATAACAGTAAGGACGTAAGTGAACAAGGGGGAGTAAGGAGGTATAAGGAATGAAAGGGTAATTCTTCGCATTTACGTTTATACCCCTGGATTCAATAAGCTCATTTTTCCGTGCAGGAACAGTGCAGCTGCTCCTGCATGGAATATGGCCACTGAGCGATCCAGTAAACTACTGTTTTGACGTGCACAAGCCTGCCTACACTATTCCTGCACAGACACCACTGCATAATGCTAATTACCTCATTTGCTGGTGAAAACCATGCAAATGAGGTGAATTAACGATTCAGCAAGCAGGCAGGCGCCCGTGCAAGAATAGTGTTAGTTGCAGAAATGTATTCGGCTACTACTCGAATACATTTCTGCAAAAATAAAAAAGAGGGCATGACAGCTTAAATAAAAGCATGTGTTATAATCTTTAGGCATGCAAGTGGTCAAATATATGGCCATTGGCATGGAAAAGTGTTTCATTTTTATAAAAATAAAAGTTTTTTTTTTTGGCCAATCTCGGCCGTTTAAGAATAGGGCAAAGCCGTGCAAACGGGATCGTGCCGAAAATAAAAAAAAAAATGTGAAAAGTCAATTTTAAGGGAAATCTGCATTTTGTCATTATAGTCTATGGCATGCAGAATCAAAACAATAACAGGGAACAGTGGTTGTCAAGGGGAAAGGCTCTGGGGTAGTGCAATAACTAGGGACTAAGGCAGTGGGGTATGCAAGTGAGGGGAAATTTACTGAATCACAAAACGAATCTAAGTTGCAAACTGCACCTCACCATGTAGGTGATATAGTATGATCATGTAACTAGGAGGATGAACAGACATGAAAAGGAGGTGTGTTAGGCATGTTGTAAGCTCACTGCAGCCCTGTGGTGCACAGATAAGATTAGCTAAGCACAGCTAAGCAAGAGGATGTGTCTGAGGCTGTATTGACTTATTCCGTGAAATGAAGAGCGTGTTCGCGTCCAGGGAGGGCCATTTCTTCATGTTTACATTAGCTAAATGGGTTTGCCTCACACACACCTGGTCTAAATCAAAAACAAAAAAAAAAAAATGGAAATAGCAGGACTTGTTTACATTTGGGCACCTGACTTGTGCGGCTTGCCTCAGGGCTTAAAAGGGGTGGAAATGGGAAGGGAAAAAAAAGGAAAATATCAGAATAAAAGCAATCAAGGACAAATTACATAGGTAGGAGGTGGAATGCATCATAGTCAGCCAATCATACAGGCAGCATCTTCAGCACAACAGTATAAACTATGCAAACATATTTCAGTCTGGTTTTTCCCACAAACTCTGCACCATTAGTGTACACATGTGGCGGAATTCTAACTGGAAAAATGTTAGGGGCTGCTGTCACTTTGATACATCAGCATGTGCTAGAGGCTGAGGGTAGTGAGGAGGATAATGCTGACAACCTCACCAGAGTGAGAAGGAGGAGAAGAGTATTCGGACCCAGGATAACCTGCCATGGGCTACATGATCTTGAGATAGTAGAGCTCTACAGGGTGGACAGAGACATACTTCAGCAAATCATCAAGCTGTGCTGGCCTCAACTCAGAGCTAGTGCCAACAGAGGGGAACCCATCCCAATGGATACCAAGGTATGTGTAACCTTAAGAATTCTAGCTACAGGTACTTTCCAAAGACCTACTGAGTACATCATGGGGGTCTCACAGACATCTGCATCCAGGGTACTCCACCAGTTCCTGGATGCTATGCTACCACATGCCAGTGAGCACATTTACTTCCCCAACACATGTGAGGAGAGGACCAGCAATATGCATCTCTTCCACCATGTAACAGAATACTCAGAGGTACTGGGTGTGATAGACTGCATGCACATCCACATCAAAGTACCACCCGGTGAACAGGGTAGGGTCTACATAAACTGCAAGGGATTAGCCTCCATCAACTGCCAGGTCATGTGCAATCCCCAGGTCATTATTGTGAATGTGTATGCTGGCAGCCCTGGAAGCTATCACAACTCCCACATCTGGAATTCGGCACAGCTGTACCTGACATTTGCCAATGGGGGCATCCCATATGGCCATCTGGTGGGGGATGCTGGCTATGCACTGGAGCCATGGATGATGACGCCCATCAGAAATGCAGACATGCCCACACAAGAATGCCATAATGATGCACATGCACAAACGAGGATCATTATAGAGCATGTGTTTGGGATGCTCAAGTCATGTTTCCGCTGCCTTGACATATCTGGTGCAGCCTTGCAGTACTCTCCAGCTGCATGTGCACACATCTTCACAGTATGTCCTATGCTACACAATATGATCCTGCAGAAACAGCTGCAGCAGGAAAACAGGGAAGGGCCATACAGCCCATCACCATTGCCAAGGTCCCCACAGGCACAGAGGGACTCAGAGGAGGCCCCTGAGCCTGCTCCTGTAAGCAGATGGAGGTGTGCCCAGTATGCTCAAGCCTTGGCAAAGAGGCAACTCATAGCACACACACTGACACTGTAGGGACCACAGGGACTGACACCTCTCTCTGAATTGCACACACAGTAAAATGGATTACACACACATCACATTACCTGTAACTTACTATGTATAGGCAGTGTACTGTGTGCATCCAACATAGGTGGCCATCAAGCACCCTTCTCACAACTGCCACAGGCACAAGGAAAGTCAGTCTTCTTAACAGTAAATGAATGGATTAGTATGTTTTGCTAGCATATTTATGGTAATGCTGCATGCATGCAAGGGAATGGGGTAGCCTACTGGGATAGTAGCAGACAGTTGACAGCTATGTGGGACACCAGGGAATGTCTGCCCAAAACTGGCCTCCCCATACTATGCAGTAGTACCCAAGGTGGCAAATCCCACTGCAGTATATGTGTGGGGGACAACTAACTGGGTGGTCATAGGTCACAGGTATGGATGTCAAGGTGGGGTGCCCATACCTACCCCTCACACCCACACATCAAGACAGGTGTAGAAAACCAGAGAGAAATGTCTGGTAAAGGCACACAAATGGCAGCAATGTTGAATTACCCCCCTAAAGACTCACACAGCGATAGCACAGTGGGACTCGAAGTTGCAGTAAAGCTATGAAGGGTAAGAAGTCTGAAACTCAAATGTATGCCATTACAATCCGACATGTGCTCTTTACTGATATGCATCTAGTCCCCAAGACAGGGCACAATAGTATGGTAAATGGAACCAAAATGTAAAGCAAATATCAGCACAGTCTGTGGAAATGTGTACAGTTGACAGTGTGCCCCCCCTTATACCCACATAAATGCATTAACATGTATGTTTGCAGAGAAATAGCAGTATAGCACATTGGCAGGGCTGTACCAATACACATGAGAACATGTTGCCTGTCTACAATATGCAGGAGGTCAATGAACTATGTGTATGTGTGGTTAATGCTGTCAGGATCTGGCCAACACGTTCTCCTGGCAGTCATCTTGTAGTGCCCTAGTTACAGTGCCATCTTTGACAGGGCCATGTCCAGATAACTGCAGTGCCAACTGTTATGCTCATTAGTGACATCCACTGCTGCTGACATACCTGGAAGTCACAGTGCTATGTGGAATATACTACACATATATTGGACATCTTGAAGGATGTGTAGCCGAGGTGCTAAGGCTTTTGTGAATATAAGTGCTTTTTGGTACTGTTGCCAGTGGTTATTTTCAATAATCCTTTTTTTGTATGTTTGCTTTTACATATAATGGACATGCCTGGACAGTAGAATGCACTCTGTACCCACACCCATAACTCCCACCTCTGACAGCGCGACTTCTGGACAAGGACAGAAATAAAAGTGAAACAAAGGCACAATGATAGGCATGTGTTGTAAATATTGGCTTACATACTGAGAAAGTTGGTAGTTGAGGGGGTTTGTAGTAGCAGGAATAGGAAATGCCTGAAGGTTATGTAGTTTGAAACAGTAATGTCTGTCATTATTTTGTAACATCACTCTTCAATTACATATAATTAACTTGCCATAAAAACACAAACTTACATAGACAGGATGAAACCTCTAGCCAAACACCTAAACAAACTGCCAAAAAATGTACAGGTGAGAGGTATGGCCACACAAGGATATGACATCTCAGGTTAGAAAGATACCACACAAGCAGGAGATCCCCAGCCAGTATATCACCAAGTTGCTGGAATGTTTACACAGCACATCATTACTCAACTGGCTGTAGCCACACCTCACAAATGGCCTTGTTGGGTAAGAATGTGCATAGCTGTCCTCATAATATCAGTCTACACATCATACAACTTGTATTCATCTGGTAAAGCACTGTGATGATCTGAGGATGTCTGGCACTAGGTAATGACACAATACATTGCAGTGTCAGACTACAGATATGTCAGAAAATGTCTGCTAAACAAACCCAGTACCCTGAGGAAAGTCTTGTGTACTACGGAGAGGTATGGCTGTAGCACACAAAACCCTGGACTAGAGTTCACCTATCTCTGGAATGGAGTCCCATTATAACTATAGAAGGTCACACTGGGCATGCTCCTACACTTAGAGAATCACAGGACATGTTGGAACCCACATTGGACTATATGACTGTATTGTGTATATATGTCTGTGCATACAGATAGCTATGTACACCTTAACTACCCCTCCCACACACACACACATACACACACACCAGACAGGAGTACCCTCAGCTAGCTGTAGGTGGCCTATACGTGATATATCTGCATCTGTTGCATGAGATAAACAGACATATATATGGGCAACAGATAACATATGTCAAGCATACACACATAGATGTGGGGAAGTGAGAGACAGACAGTGATAGAGAGAGACACAAGGGGACATACACAGAGTGAGTAACCCACATGGATACCCTGAATGCCATACAGTGATGTCCTGCTGTGGACAGTGGCATGCCAGTTGTAAACAGTTGCATGTGCCAGCAGAAAAGGTGAGCCCCATTGTGTAATAGTACTGAGGTTGGGTATATAATATCACATCACCTGCCTGTGTGTGTGTTCATAGGTCTAAGTATTAGGAGACTGTTCCCACTCAGTACACTTCACATTCCCCTACTTCACAAGATCTGCCGCTGTCATTCACCTTAGAAGTACCATTGGACACCAATCACCTCTATAAACTCTTTAGCACATGAAATAACTGCATAACACTATAGTACAAATAACTAGATAGGTAGGGGTTTTAATCTCAATACTGCCACCTGTGTGTTTATGTGTGATAGTTGTGTGTGCAAGATTGAGAGAGTGTGTGGTTGTTGTTTGTAGGTGAAACAGCTTTAGGCCATTCCCACCCACAACACTTCCCAGTGCCCCACTTTATTAGTTCTGCTGATGTCATTCCCCTTATCAGCACCTTTGGCCAGTTGTCAGCCTAATAAGCTCCATAGCACGTGTGATAACTGTGTAACACTATAGTACAAATTACTAGATTGGCAGGGGTTCTTCTCTCAGATTTGGCAAATTTGTGTGTGTGTGTGTGTGTGTGTGTGTGTGTGTGTGTGTGTGTGTGTGTGTGTGTGTGTGTGTGTGTGGGAGTGTGTATGTTTGTAAGAAGTATTTTGATAAGTTTCCCACCCAGTGCCCCACTTTATCAGTCCTGCTGATGTCATTCCCCTTATCAGCACCTTTGGCCAGTTGTCCGCCCAGTAGGCTCTGTAGTATGTGTGATAACTGTGTAACACTATAGAACAAATCACTAGATAGGCAGTCTCAATACTGGCAAGTGTGTGTGTGTGTGTGTGTGTGTGTGTGTGTGTGTGTGTGTGTGTGTGTGTGTGTGTCTGTATACTACCCTGTAGTCTGAAGACTACCTGTCTGTGACAAGGGGTATGTACGCTAGGTCACACTGTCTGACAACAGTGTCCATCACATTACTTTACAAGGCCTGCTGATGTCATTCACCTTAGAAGTACCTTGGGACAAGGTTAATTCATATAAGCTCCATAGTGTGTTGGATAACTGTGTAACACTATAGTAGATAGGTAGGGGTTCTAATCTCAATACTGGCAACTATGTGTTTGAGTGAGATTCGTATCCTGTGTGGGTTATACCATTTTGATGCGTGTACCATCCATGCCTGTTTACCACCTCCCTATGGCATTACTTTATGTAGTGTGTTAATGGCATCTACCTCACATGCAGCATGTTAAATCATTGTACAGGCCATTCCAATCATCTGTACAGATGTCTACGGAATATCTAAATGTTTGCAACCCATATGCAGTCCGTGTCCCCTAACAATGGCCATGCATGTGATATTGTTGCCAAATAGGTCACAGTTAGTGTACTGACACATATGCCAGCATCACATGATGCTGATACAATGTCTGTTGCCTTACCACTTGTACAGGTTTGTAGGAGCAATAGATGACTCCAGTTGCTATTTCTGGTAGGTTATTTCACCATCCATGAAGGCATTCACAACATTGCATGTTGTAAGAGGTAGTGGGTTATGTCCCATGAATATAATCTATGTGAGGTATGTCATGCATATGTAGCACTATAGTACGTTAAAGTGGATGTGTAGGTTTACAAATCTGTCCATTGCCAACTGTGTTTGTGTTACTGTATGCACATCCCCTGTGTCAGTCTTTACTGTGTGTATGCAAAGGATATACCATTTTGTCTCCCTGTTCCACCCTGTGAACTCAGGAATACGTATCACAAACCTGTCGTACACAGTACCATGCATGCCCTCACTAACTGCATCAGGGTTGTGTGTATGGGATGGAAATGGCAGGTACAACAGGTGCTGACACATAAATCTGTTGCAGTTAATATAATGGCTAAGCTTGTGAGGGACCTACTGACAATACTCCAGTAACCTGTTCCATATGTATGAGCCTGTGACACTACACAATACTGAGGTGACATGTCTGAAGACTACCTGTCTGTGACAAGGGGTATGTATGCTAGGTCACACTGTCTGACAACAGTGTCCATCACACACTATTGCATGCATACACACCTGGTAAGTGCACATATAAAGGTGTATCTTGGCTATGAAATGGTTGGTGTATTTCCACTCTGCCATACTCCACGTTGGTAATGTCTGCAGGGCCACAGCCTGCAGACATGCAGACACCTGGAACACAAACAGAATACAGCATGTCAGACTACATTCAGTCAGTGGTACTAACAGCAGTAATGCATCATGGCTAATAAGGTACATACACCTTTATGTGTACCCATAACAAATGCAAGCAGACAGCCCCTTACACAGTATTACATAGCTACACTGTACTATATTCACCCTGTGTATCAGACCCATATTAGCCTGTCCCTGCATTGATGGTATGGATGACAGGGATATGGCACAGGTATCATCATATGCACATGGTGTGGTGTGGGTTTGCCAGAGACCTAGGCTGTGCTATACAATTGACGTCCATGTGTGTGTGTGTTTGGAGGGGTATCCTATAGATGGGCTGTGCAAAGGTGCTGTGTGTGTCTGGAGGTGACCTGCCTTAGATACAGAAGCATGTGTGTGTATGTAAGCATACAGTCATGCCATGTGGCTGCCCTACACAGGGGTATGTTGGACAGCTGCAGACCATACATCGGAGGGTGTCCAGTTCACCATCTCCAGCCATGGACATATGAACTGGTCCAGCCAGGGGTCTCACTGGCACCACCAGGCCCAAGGCCAGATGCAGTACTGCTTTCTGATGGTGACTGCTGTCTGCTGGATCTGTGTCCCTGATGGGACTGACCAGGACCATGTGCCCATGGCCTGCTCTGTTGTGATGTGGAAAGCAACCCACCTTCGGTAGTGCTGGTCTCACTTCCACTAAGGGAGTGTGAAGGTGCACAGCCCCATAGACTCTCAGCTGATGTTGGTGCTGACTTATGTCCACATGGCTGATGCCCATCTCCCACCACACACTCTAGCACAGACATGCCACAGTCGAGGATTGCCAAGGTCTCACCCCACTGTCTATTCATGACCTCAGTATTTTGGCATGTGCACTCAACAAGGTCACACATATCACCACGTAAATCAGGAAGAGTTGCATCCACCACCCTGAGTATTTGTCTGGTGTTGTGTTCACTACTTGCCTGTGCATCCATGACAGGCTAAAACATGTGTCTGGTGACACCTGCGGTGGCACTTGTGACAGCAGATTGATGAGCAGCAGTCCTCCTGCAAGCACCCTGTCTATCTGCCTGTGTGAGACCTCACCTGCACTCTGGCTATGGCCAGTGTCTACACTCACACCTGTCATAGTTACCACACTAGCCTGTTCCATGCCACACTGGGCAACTGTCCATATGTGGCTGCTGGGTAAGCGGCATGTGTGGACATTGTGACTGTGTGTGGGGACATTGCGGATGACTGTGGGATGCAAACCGATGGCAGCGATTCAGCCCCTGACAACACACCACCTGTGCCTGAACATGACCATCATCAGTGGGCCAGAGTCTGCAGAAATGTTGACATTAGATACTGAGTGGGAGGGACTGCCACCACCATGACCACCTCTGGGAGAAAGACAACATATGTAAATTAATACCTGCACTATACTGTTTGCTGCTACACATGCACACACACACACACATGCACACACATGCACAGACACGCACACATACGCACACGCATGCACACACATACAGGTGAGGTGGCAGACAGACATTACACAGACCTCACAATAGCCAGCTGGTGACATTCACAACACAGTCAGACCACTACATACACACCCTGGACAGGCCCATCATCATCATGCAATGCAGCCCTTTCCTGTTACTACTTATATACACCTCTGTGATACGTGAGTAGTGTTAGTAGGTGATGGACCTTCACATAGCACACACTGCACCCATGTACACATAACTGCTGTTCCCCTGTATGGCACAGTGGCAACTTCTACAGAACATACCTCTCAACTGTGCAGAGTGTCGCTGAATGTCTACATGTGTGGCTCATATTTCTGGTCTGTGTTTGTCTGACACATTACTGGGATGATATGAAGACTGGTGTCACTATTTAATGACATATTTTGAGTCTCACACTTCAAAACCTGCAGTACATGTATGTTACAACAGAACCGGTTTCACTACCAACCTTCTAAGCTTACAGTGGATATCATAAGTGTAGACACCCCTGTTAACATGCCAGGTTTGTCTGATAAATAACATGAGACCACAGAACTCATGTGATAACATTTCCACCTTTAATGTGACCTGTAACCTGTGCAATCCAATTGAAGAACAAACACATCAGTTAGGGGTAACATGTAGAAGTTGAAATATGTACAATAAACTGGTTGCATGACTCTGCACACCCTTAAACTAATACTTTGTTAAAGCACCTTTTGATTTCATAACAGCAGTCAATCCTCTTGGGAAGGTGTGTATCAGCATGGCACATCTCGACTTAGCAATATTTGTACACTCTCCCTTGCAGAAGCCCTCCAACTCTGTCAGATTGTGATGGCATCACTTCTGCACAGGCCTCTTTAGGGTACCCTACTGATTCTCTATTGGGTGTACGTGTGGACTGTTGCTGGGCCATTCCAAAATGTTGATTGTTTTCTGGTGAAGACATTCTTGTATGGATACTGATATATAGTATGGGTCATTTTTGTGTGGAAAGGTGTAAGCCTGCTCCATCCACAGCTTTCTAGCAGACACATGAAGACTTTGGGCAAAAAGGGACTGGTATTTTGAACTGTTCCTAATCCCCTCCACCTTGGCTAAAGGCCAACTTCCAGCTTATGAACAGCAACCCCAAAGCAAGACACTGCCATCACCATGCTTCGCCATGGGGATGGTGTTCTTTTGGTGATGCACAGTGTTGTTCTTGTGCCAAACAAACCTTTTGGTATTGTGACCAAAAAGTCCAACCTTGGTCTCATTACACCATAACACATTTCCCCATATACAATTGGGGGACCTGATATATTTGTCTTGAGAAATTTGCCAGACCTGGATCTTGTTCTGTGTGTGAGAAGGCTTCCATCTTCCTAACCTACCCCATAGGCCAGACATGTGGAGAATATCAGTGATTTTGTCACATGTAGTACACAACCAGTACTTGCCAGTGATTCTTGCAACTCCTGTAGTGTTATACATCTTCTGGCAGCCTCCCTGACCAGATTGGGTCTTATCCTTTCCACATATTTGGAGGGATGTCCAGTTCTTTGCAATGTCACTGTTGCCCCATATTTCTACCACCATTTGATGACGGTCTTCACTGCGTTCCATGGTATATGCAATGCTTTGGAAATGTGTGTGTACCCTTTTCTGGGCTGATACCTTACACAAATGAGATCCCTTTGCTGCTTCATAAACTGTATGTGAACTATGGTTGTTTCTGTAGCAGGCAACTGAGTAAATTTAGGATAATCCTGGTAGGACAGCTGACCTTTGCTGTTAATCAAAGAGTCTCTGTAATTGATGGCAGGTGTGTACCCAAAAAGATGTAATGATGTAATAATAGCTGCTTCAACACTGTATTAGCTTCACCCTGTGCACATGTATGCATCTAGCTTCTTGTAAGTTTTCTGTGTCATAATTGTTCCCCTAACGGATTTGTTTGTATTATAATTGAATTGTACAGGTTATAGATCACATGAAAGGTTGGAAGGGTTCAGAAATGTTTTATTGTGCTCTTATATTTGTATATCATAAATATCTGTCATTCTAACAGGTGTGCATACACCATTTATATGCACTGTATAACACTAATTTATAAAATATGTCCCTAGTTTTGGGCCTTCATCCCCCCATTTTGTCAGTCTTTGTCCAGATTTCTTGCAATGACAGGTTGCAAGGTATGCTACAGATATGTGACATCTCCTGCAAATAGGCCCCTGTGATGACCACTGTGATGCAATGCAGTTGACCCCACCACAAGTGAACATGCAGATATTGCAAAATGTCTGAGAGTAACAGTGTGTGCATGGTCACATGCATGACCTTGACATGCCTGGGGTACTGGTGAGCCACAGCAGAAAAATCCCATACTCACCAGCTTTAGGCTGCTGTCCCACATGCAGACCAGAGGGACCTATGTAGTTGTGGGGGAGAGGTATTGTCAGCAGACTCACATTTGGCATCGGTACAAGATGAATGCTACATTTCTGCACAGGTACAGTACACACTATGATATTACACAATTTGCTGTCTCTCACCATAGATGTGCACTTGTGTGCATTACTAAACCCCACCCACAAATGCAGTTTGAACTGACATATGCATTTGGATACTCTATAGAAGACAGCATGACTCCTACATGATTAAATTGATGTGCACTGTGGCCTTACCTAGACACTCCTCGCCTGTTGCCTGGGTGCCACCCACCTCCATGACTGATGTTTCATGTGTTGACTGTTGTGTGAGGGCTGCCCCAAGGTTGGCAAGAAGCTCCTCTGTTGCCATAAATGGGGCCTGTGTGGCTGGACCCCCACCTGTAGCAATATGGTCCCTGGCCATGGCAGCAACCCTTTGCTGGGCATGACATATCAGGTCAGTTGCCCGATGCCTGACCTGATTGTATGTGCGGCCATGGTGGCCCAAGGTGTTCAGTCTGTGGACAAGGTCATCCCACAGGGAAGTCCGGTCCCACAGATTTTGTCAGCTCCGGCCAAACAGTTCCGCATTGTGCTGTATTATTGCATCAGTGATAGCTGCATTCTCCTCTGCAGTTTATGCTGGCGGCTGCTGCATGCCAGCTGGAAGACATAAACTGGGAAACACATCACAGGACCTCAGACATTGCCCAGAGTTATTTACAGAGCCAGCACATCACTATTGCTTATCATGAGCCACCACTTACAACCACTTCATACTCCTGTCATCTATCAGCACAGTATGAACCTGCATTGCACTCCTGATCCTGATGAGTCATTTTCCCCCCAATGAGGGCCAGTACATTGCATACACCACTATTCATCATTCACGTTTGTGTAGAGGGATGACAGTGGCCATCTTTCTTGCAGATGGGATGTCAATGGTGCTCAGGCTTTGCTTGCATACAGTGTGTAATGGAGCTGGAAGCATATGCCTGAGTTCATGTAGGATGCAAATTGGAATATTATCAGGTCCCATGGAAACCTGCTTTTGTTGACTTTGATTAGGCAGTATGCACCTGCTCCCTGATGATGAGGGGAGGGGTGTGGGTGCTGTGCATATCCACCTTTACTGATGGTGAGCCAGGGGGGCGATGTTTGCCCTAAACCTGTCTGCAGCAGGTTGGTTATAGCTATAGTGTGTGTATGTGGTGTGACTGACCCCCATTACAGGGTGGGTTGGGTTGTTGCCTCTGAGATTGCAGACATATGTGAAGATGGCCTTGTGATTGCCCTTGGTGAATATGTCCAATTTGTACTCATAGTTGGCCTTACAGTAATCCACCTGTGACCTTATATGCTCATTCAGACAAAAGTTGACTTGCTGCCAAGTTGGTGCCTGCTCCTCCTTTGCCCTGTACAGCCAATATAGTGACCGATTATGTGTTTTGTATTGCTGCTGTCCAGCAAAGGGGATTACTTTACTTTGGTGGAGAAAGGTTTTACAGGTAAGGTATTGCTGACCCCATATAGCTATGCCAGTGGTCATATAGCTGTTTGTAGTAGGCATGGACACAAGGTCATAACACAGTTGGACACCTCTCCAATTTCAACCTGATAATCATGCTTATTCTAGTACCCATGTCTGTGTCAGGGCAATGCAACAACCAGTAGCTGTAGAAAGCTAACTCTGTTGGATGCACAGAAACTGAGATAACACATGTGTACAACATACACAGCTTATTTACCTGACATTTTGCATCCCATGTCTGTCGTTATGAGGCAGCCAGGTACACCTACTCATACATACATGTGCACAGGTAGTACCTGATATATATTCTGTTCTATGTCAGTATGGCCACTGTATTTACACCCTTGGTGCTCAGTCATTCCTGTCAACTTGTTAGAGCAGGACATCTGGACAAAACACATACATGGGGGGGGGGATCGTCCAAAATTAGTGACACTTTCTTAATATTGATGTAACACACTTAAGTGATTTGATAGCACAGCTGTCTTTGCATTCACAGACATACCATGGAGGATGTCCAATGCTCATATGGTAGGAAGAGAAGAGAAAGGCTAGTAGTGTGGTAGTGAGGGTAGGAACTTTTAATGTTGACAGTATGACTGGTATGGGGACAGAGCTAGCTGATATGATGGACAGAAGGACAGTTGATATATTGTGTGTGCAAGAGACCAGATGGAAGGGGGGTAAAGCTAGGTATATCGGAGTCAGGTCCAAATAATTCTATCATGGTGTGGATGGGAGGAGAAATGGTGTAGGGGTTATCCTGAAGGAACTGTATGCCAAGAATGTTTTTGGAGGTGAAAAGAATGTCAGATAGAGTGATGTTTATGAAGCTGGAAATTGGTGTAATGATTACTGTTGTTAGTGCATATGCTCCATTAGTTGCGTGTGCAATGGATGAGACAATTTTTCTTTTGCATGAGTTGGATGAAGTGATGATGACTGTACCCAAGGGTGAGAGAGTGGTGGTTGGAGCAGATTTCAATGGGCAAGTTGGTAAAGGGAACAGAGGTGATGCAAAAGTGATGGGTAGGTATGGTGTTAAGCAAAGGAATGCAGAAGGTGAGATGGTGGTGGAGTTTGCAAAAAGGATGGACATGGCTGTGGTGAATACATATTTTAACAAGACAGAGGAGCATAGGGTGACATACAAGAGTGGAGGAAGATGCACACAGGTGGATTATCTCCTATGCAGGAGGACTTGTTTGAAGGAGATCGGAGACTGTAAAGGGGTGACAGGGGAAAGTGTAGTTAGGCAGCATGAAATGCTGGTCTGCTGAATGATGTTGGTTATCAAAAAGAGGAGGAGGGGTGTGAAGGCAGCACCCAGGATCAAATGGTGGAAACTGAAAAAGGGTGATTATGAGGTTGAGTTCAGGGAAGAGTTAAGACAGGCAGTGGGTGGCAGTGAAGAGTTACTGAATATCTGGGTAACTACAGTAGAGCTAGTAAGGGAGACGATTAGAAAAGCGCTTGTTGTAACATCTGCACAGAGGAAGGAGGACAAGGAGACCTGGTGGAGGAATGAGGAAGTACAGTGGAGTATACAGAGAAAGTGGTTGGCAAAGAAGAAGTGGGATTGTCAGAGAGATGAAGAAAGTACAGAAACACAAGTTAGACAAGAAACTACTAAATCCACAAAGCAGGACCTGACAAAGCCAAAAGGAAATCCAACAAACTACACCGAATGTTGAAATTTTAATGTAATATTTTTAAGTGCTTTTCGGCTTCAAAATATGCAGACTTCCTCAGAAACACATTTAAAAACTTCAACCACTCTTTATAAAAAAGAATTCAAATAAATTCAATTACCTAATTAGTAGAAATAATCAATTTAACAGACAATTAAATGTTTAAACAATAAATATCCAAGGATACGACTACCATTCAATAGGTTAACTCCACCTTCTTCCTAAAGTAAAAGTAAGTTTACTATTTCAAGTCGTATGTTTATAAGCGTGGTAACTCTCACTAATAATCCCATAAAAATACCATATTACTTTATAACTTACTTATATTAAGTATAAAATCAATAAAACTACTCTCAAAGTGCCACACATTGTCCTAAAAAACATACATTGCTTGTAAAAACCAATACAAACATAGTTCTACTAAAAAAAGTACACAAATAATAAATGCATGATTCATTAATACATATTAATACTACACAGTGCACTATAAATATGTATTAATTCTAATAGAAATTACATTCAATACTAAATGTAATACTGTAGTCTTACATACAGCTTCATTACTATATGTTGAAGTAAAGCGTAAAAAGTCAGTGGAAGTGTTAAACGAGTCTAGTAACATTTTACCAACCGTATCATCACCCTTAAGTAAGATAAAAATATTGTCTAAGTAGCCTGTATAGAACGCAATATGGGACACCAGTGTATCATTAGTGAAGACATACTCTCTCTCCCAGTGGGCCATAACCAAATTGGCTATACTGGCTCCACAAGGGGAACCCATAGCGACCCCAACCTTCTGCAAATAAAAATTGTCACCTAACATAAAATAGTTGTTGTATAATATTATTTCAAAGAGTTCAATAACGAGAGAAGTTTCCCTGACAGTAGTCATTTCTTTTTCAACAAGGGCTCACCATCATTTTATGTGTCTTGGGGGATACATGTGTACAAGTGCCTTACGTCAACCGTAAGGAAGTTGTAGCTAATGTCAAAGTCTAACTCATCTATCTTCCCTAAGAACGTCCATGAGTCTGCAAATTTGATGTTCAAGTGACAAATATTTTTGCAGAATAGAGTCCACAATTTTTGCACAAGCATAAGTTGGAGAACCCTGTCCGTCCACTAATGGTCGCATAGGGGGATTCACCAAATCCTTATGGATTTTAGGAATACCAAACAAATATGGAAACCTAGGGTATGAAGTAGTCATAAAGTTATAGAATTCTTGATGTATTCTATCCTCAATGAACATATCCTCTATGCTGTTTCTAATAGTGGTGTATGCCCTATTAACTTCAGATCTCGAACTTAGTTCGTATGAGGTATTGTCCAAAAGTTTAAACATACGTTCAAAGTAGTCAGTGTTATCAAATACAACCACACCCCCGCCTTTATCTGGTTTACAAATCCGGATGTTATGTGTCTTGATGTACTCAAGGTGTTCCCGCTCTGTTCTGCTAGTGTGGTCGTTGCTATTACTACCGTGGGGATAGTCAAATCTCTGTCTTATATCTAGTTCACACATCTGTTCAAAAATTTGTACTAATCGATGCAAAGTAGGGTTAAAAGTACTAGGAACTCTAAATGAGTTAGTGTGTGTAGTATCTAGACTTCCTCCCAACATCAAGTTAAAGTTTAATTTCCGTGTATAAACCTTGACATCCAAAATAGCTTTTACAATATCAAACATTTGTTTAGGAACATATGTGTGACCTTTAGACAAAAAATCAGCTATATCAATAGAGATTAACACAGAGGAAAACTTGTATACTTTAAGGTCACCGGTAGAGCTGGTAATAATAACAGGTTTCACATCCGTACTCATTAGTGAGACACCATTTTCTCCATTGCTTGCAACTAATTTAGTAGTAAAGTCATCATTAGTTTGATTCAAAGTCCCAGTCAAACAACTGGTATCATGATCAAGGCAGTGTTCAGTCAGACCCACAAATGTACTACTAATTTCAACAGAAAAAAAATTGTCAAGTCCTGCATTTCTTGAACTTCTGCTTTTCATTTTGTTTGAATAAAAATTGTTTTGTTGTTTGGGAATTGCCCCAGATCGGCTGCTGTCCTGAAAATTCTGAGAATTTTGATAGTAATTCTGCTGCCCGTCATTGCTATGGTGTTAGTTGTGATTCTGGAGTCTTTTGCTCCTAACTTCTGGCTCGGTTTCAACATTGTTATTGTCCAAAACTCCATTGGTACTCTGTGATGTGTCATTAGGATTAAAATGACCCTTAGCATGTAGATATTAGACAAAGGAACCCCATTCCTACCTAAAGGCCCTTTCTGCAAACCAAACGGACCTTGCCAAATGTGCGACAACGATGGGGTAGGGTAAGCAGTGCCCTCCCCATAAGCTTTACAGTCTTGGTCAAGCTTCTTTACTTTGTTACATTTAAGCTTCTCCAAGTATTGGTCTATGCTGTTAAACATACGAGTATATTTCTACTTATATCTTGTAAATTCGTTGTGCAGTTTAATGCTCAAATCCAAATCTGACACCTGTTTACTAAGATCATTCACCCACACAGAGTAATGTTTTATCATTAATTCCAGTAATTCAAACCCTTGCCGATCAAATAATGTAATTAACTCAGAATGGAACTCAGAGTTAGGTACCAAACCTGTAGGAAACTGAAAATGCCTTAAACCTTTTGGCACAACTTTCCGTGCCAAGCATTCGGGAACAGACGGGGTTCTCCAACTTATGCTTGTGCAAAAATTGTGGACTCTATTCTGCAAAAATATTTGTCACTTGAACATCAAATTTGCAAAGACTCATGAATGTTCTTAGGGAAGATAGATGAGTTAGACTTTGACATTAGCTACAACTTCCTTACGGTTGACGTAAGGGACTTGTACACATGTATCCCCCAAGACACAGGAATAGAATGGGTGAGCCTTATGTTGAAGAAAAATGGAGCTACTGTCAGGGAAACTTCTCTCGTTATTGAACTCCTTGAAATAATATTATACAACAACTATTTTATGTTAGGCGACAATTTTTATTTACAGAAGGTTGGGGTCGCCATGGGTTCCCCTTGTGGGGCCAGTATAGCCAATTTGGTTATGGCCCACTGGGAGAGAGAGTATGTCTTCACTAATGATACACTGATGTCCCATATTGCATTCTATACACGCTACTTAGACAATATTTTTATCTTACTTAAGGGTGATGATATGGTTGGTAAAATGTTACTAGACTCGTTTAACACTTCCACTGACTTTTTACGTTTTACTTCAACATATAGTAATGAAGCTATAGCTTACCTTGATATATGGTTTGCTAAAAATATAGAGGTAAAAAGTTATGTGGCTTGTGTTCACCGGAAAAATACATACTCAAATTCTTTTTTACACTTCACTAGTTGTCACCCTAATTGCCAAAAGCGCTCAGTAGTCAAGGGTCAGCTAGTAAGGGTGGCCCATATAGTGAGTCAGGATGATGACTTCCATCGGGAGTGTGAATTATTAAAGAGTATGTTTTTACATAGAGGTTATCCATTAAACTTAATAGATAACCTGACTAATGAAGTAAAGAATAAAAGGTTGAATGGTGTATACAAACCCATACTAAACATTAAATCAGCCATACCAGAAAGTAGAGTCAACACAGATGTTATAAATATGCCTGGCCTAATTTGTACATCTAGTACACTTACCAATACTAAGAACTTGGGACCTAGGCTTATTATGATGTATGACATGTATAGTTATTACTGTATTGACATTATTTGTAAAAACTAGGGTCTATTTAAAAGTAACCCCACGGTTTACACTAAGGTAGGAGAATGTCCAGAGGTAACCTTCAGGAAGGGTAAAAATTTGAAAGCGATTTTAGAAGAACCTAGTGCCATCTTCTTGAGAACACCTGGAATGTTTAAATGTCAACATTGTAACCAATGTAAGCATATAGCGGAAAGCAACAGATTTGCAGTGCAAGGCAAGGAATATAAATTGAGATGTAGAGCCAGTTGCAATTCAAAAATGTTGGTATACCTGGCTAAGTGTCAAAGATGCCCCACGTTTTACTTGGGTAAAACAGAGCAGAGATTATGAGAAAGAATTTGTGAGCATCAGTATGCCATTATTAAGAAAAAACAGGATAATGCACTGGGCAAGCACATTTTCAGTTACACGGAACATAGCTTTAGGTTCTTAGTTATTGATCAAATACAAGAAAACAAGAGGGGTGCTCCATTACCCCTGTTGTTAGAAGAATCAGAACTTAAATGGCAGATCAGGCTAAATGCGTATACATTCCCAGGTTTGAATGAATCATGTTCAATAAGCAGTATTCTAAAACTTAAAAGCTTGCAGAGATGACATGGTTGTGTTTCTAATAGTACAATATGGATTAATATAATAAAAATTGTTTTACACAGTAAGACTGCAGTATTACATTTAGTATTGAATGTCATTTCTATTAGAATTAACACATATTTATAGTGCACTGTGTAGTATTAGTATGTATTAATTAATCATGCATTTATTATTTGTGTACTTTTTTGTTAGTAGAACTATGTTTGTATTGGTTTTTACAAGCAATGTATGTTTTTTAGGACAATGTATGGTACCGCACTGAGAGTAGTTTTATTGATTTTATACTTAATATAAGTAAGTTATAAAGTAATATGGTATTTTTGTGGGTTTATTAGTGAGAGTTTTCAAGCTTATAAACCTACGACTTGAAACAGTAAACTTACTTTTACTTTAGGAAGAAAGTGGAGTTAACTTGTTGAATGGTAGTCGTATCCTTGGATATTTATTGTTTAAACATTTAATTGTCTGTTAAATTGATTATTTTTACTAATTAGGTAATTGAATTTATTTGAATTCTTTTTTATAAAGAGTGGTTGAAGTTTTTAAATGTGTTTCTGAGGAAGTCTGCATATTTTGCAGACGAAAAGCGCTTAAAAATATTACATTAAACTTTCAACATTTGGTGTGGTTTGTTAGATTTCCTTTTGGCTTTGTCAGGTCCTGCTTTGTGGATTTAGTAGTTTCTTGTCTAACTTGTGTTTCTGAAGTTTTTATGGCTTTAGGATCTGTCATTAGCCCTAGCGGCTTTTCAGCGAATGCTACACCAGAGTTTTTGAGGAGCTGTGATAGTGCTGCTGTTGAGGCACCAGCTTTGGCAAGTTCCGGGAATAATGGCACTTTACGTGACTCACTTTTAATGAGGATGGACTCCTTGTGTGCCAGACTTGACCATCTTGACACACAACAGCGGGTTTTAAAGGACCTGTTACATTCTCCTACCACCCGTATTTGCAGTAAGAATATGCCGGTGTATGTCAATAATGTAGGAGTGACTCCACCACCAATGTTAACCGAAAGTGATTCTACAACCATCAACCTTGGTTCCAATTTATGGAATATACCAACAGAGTCGAGTGCACCTGATGGAGAGGTAATAGGGGCTGGTGGTAACTTAGCTCCTAATTTAGGTGCTCGACATACTGGAGTTAACAACTCGAGTATCAACATCCATCATGGAATGCAGGAGCAAAGAAATCTTGCAGCTGCGATTGATGAAAATAACTATTCAGGCTTGCCAGTACTGGACAACTGGCTAGCTGAAGGTTTTGTTTTTTCTTCACCTATGAACTTGAACAGTCAACAACTTGGACAAAACAGAGGTAATGATTTTGAAGTAAATCTTGTTTCAGACATTGTTTCCAAACTTAAAAGCTTTGGCAGTATGTTAGTAAAATTGAGGAAATTGCAGCTTGAAATTTCCTATTTCCATGAATACCTTTCTTATTTGCTGTGGTGATGGACAGGTTGACGGACAAGATCAGACAGGGGTCCCCGTTGACTGGGATGTTTGCAAATGACATTGTGATCTGTAATGAGAGTAGATAACAGGTTGAGGAGACACTGAAGAGGTGGGGATATGCTCTAGGGAGGGGATGAATGATGGTCAGCAGGACTAAGACAGAATATATGTGTGTGAATGGGAGGGAGGCTAGAGGAATGGTGAGAATGCAGGGAGTAGAGTTTGCAAAGGTGGATGAGTTTAAATACTTGGAATCAGCAGTTCAGAGTAATGACGAGGGTGGGGAAGAGGTGAAGAAGAGATTACAGGCAGGATGGGGAGGGTGGAGAACAGTGTCAGGAGTGATTTGTGACAGACAAGTACCATTAAGAGGGAGAGGGAAGGTCTACCAGATGGTAATGAGAGCAGTTATGTTAGACAGGTTGGATACAGTGGTCTTGACAAAAAGTCAGGAGTCAGAGCTGGACGTGGCAGAGTTAAAGATGCTAAGATTTGCACTGGGTGTGATGAGGGTAGACAGGATTAAGAATATGTATGTTAGAGGGTCTGCCCAGGTTGGATGGTTTGGAGACAAAGCCATAGAGAAGCAGGATTATGTTGGTTTGGACATGTGCTGAGGAGAGATGCTGAGTATATTGTGAAAAGGATGTTAAGGATGAAGCTACCAGGTAAGATGAAAAGAGGAAGGCCTAAGATAAAGTGTATGGAAGTGGTGATAGAGGACATGCAGGTGGTTGGTGTGACAGAGCAAGATGCAGAGGACAGGAAGAAATGGAGACAGATGATCCACTGTGGCGACCCCTAATGGGAACAGCCAAAAGAAAGAGAAGTAGATGTTGTAATGTCAGTCTTTACAGGTTGCCAATGATATGCCAGACATAGCACAACTCTATGAGTAAATGACTACAAATATGAGGCACACATATGGTCAGTGTGCATAACACTGGACAGTTGAATGGTATGAGGTCAGTATATCACATGCAGTTCAACACACACATCTGCAACCGTATTTCACTATGCAAGTACCCTGTATAGGTCTCTCAGATTTCTGAGACAAACATGTATATCATGGTTGTATTCACAATTAACATATGGATACCTACGACATCCCATTAGCTGGCCTAGCAGTGTCACAGTCAGTATTGTTCAACACACACTCCAGTAGTAGTCATATGTGAGCCATCCTTTCCTGGGGTGACTCAGAGGCCTGAGCTGTGATCTATGTCACTGCAGACAGACCTAGATGCTATGGCCATAGGTTCTTATCAGCAATATATCAGTTCAGCAAGTCTTGTTGAGACATATTGTTGAACTTCCTGTTCCCATTATTACATACCCCCTACTGCATTCCATTACATGCTTACTTGCTTGACATACCTTTTTTTCCGAAGTATGGTTGGTTGATTCCAATATGTGTTCTTTGGTTTCTTTGTCTGTCTGTCTCTCTCTCTCTCTCTCTCTCTCTCTCTCTCCTAGATGTAGGGTATACATCTGTTTTGCATAGGCAGCAGCTTGTCTTTTGTAGGTAATGCTCATGAGCAGCTGATGGCTTGTACACCAATTGGTGTCCCCCACTTGTTAATTGCATGCAGAACAGCTGTGGTGTTATTCCTATAGCCAATAGCATGGCAACACACTCATATAATTGAGTACTTCATGTGGGCATTGCCCTTTTCCTTGCCTGTGAGGAGTACTTCATGGAGGTGTGTGAACAACAGCATCACAGAGGGTAGTTGGAAATACATCTTACAATGAAAACTGTGGAGACAGCTCAACCAACTGGGAGAGATTGTTCCAGACATAGAGACAGAATGTAAGTATTTCTGTTATACAGTTGAATTAATACTAGTTTAACAGGATTTGTGTGGGCATGGCTTTTCCTGTGTGATTTTAAGTCTGACAGTGTTATGTGGTTGACATAACTCTCAACTGCAGGGCTATTTGCAGAATGGCCAGATTTTGGACTCTCATATTTGGTGTGTTCCTCAGACATTTTTTGTCTTTGGAAAATCAGTAGCATACAGTGGGAATTGCAGTAAGTAAATGATATCATCCATTTGTGTTTCTGACTTTATATCCCTCTGAAAAGATATGTTATAACAAACCCTGTTACACCAGCAACTGTCTCGGTTTATAATAGCAATAATTCACATATGCCCCTGTTTTTGGGCCTCTGTCCCCCAAGTATGTCAGGCTTTCTCTAGATGTCATGCAATAGGAGGTTGATAGTTAGGGTATATCATTATTTAGTGCCTTCATTCCTGATACCATCCCAGTGCTGTATTAGAATGCCAGACATGTTATGTGTAAGACACCTTATAAATGAGGACAAAGCCTGGACATTCTGTGGGACTCTGAACAGTTGAGAGGTCTGTGTACTTCAGGCGATTGTTGACAGACTGTCAGGATTGTGTAGCAGTGTAGTGTGTCAATGTTATTTGACCTGTTAGGGAGGGGTAGATATATGTGTTATGGCTCTTTTTCTATCTGCCTGAGCAGAAGTGGCCTTGGGTCAAATGATGCCCTAGGCAAAATGGCTTCACGGTGCCCCCCCCAGCACCACCTGGTGCCCTCATCCTAGTCTACCTACACCAAATAAATACTGCAAAAGCACCCCTGCTAGAGCGGTGCCCTAGGCGTCTGCCTAGTTAGCCTATGCCTAAGGCCGGCTATGTGCCTGAGCATGCTGCTCCAGTTTCTGTTGGTCTATCAGCTGTATATGTTTTTAGGGGCAGACTGAGACATGTCCCATACCATAGTTAGGTGTCATACTACACTGTGAATTGGGCCAATATATGTAGGGGTAGTGCGTGAGTTGCAAACATGTTGAGATGTTTTTGTTCACACAGTCCTTATACTGTACTGTTACTTTGGCTTACTGGTATATCACTGTGACTGTGGTGAAATTGGTTGTGGGTATGCACTTTCACACTGGTGTCTATTTGTCAGTGCTGTTGCATCCCTGTAGTGCCTGATATATTTGCAAATGCATGTGTAATTCCCCATAGTGGATTTGGGTTAGTGTTGTGTCAGTCTGACTGTAGTTTGGATGGTGCTTGGAGACATACTTAGCAGCTGAGTGTAGTTTCCCTAATATGATGTTATGTCCAGATATTTGTAGGATGTACTGTTGCCTGGCCCCCATAAGTGTTGTGTATTTCTGACACATCAGTGGTATGACGTGAAGATTTAAGTCACTAACTAGTGAGAAGTAATTCAGTGTTGGACTTGTGCTATTTCAATTAATATATGTTAGGACAGACAGGAGGGTATTACTGCAGCAACTGTGTCAGCTTATCTGCTTCAATATTTGAGATATGTCCCTATTTTCATGGCTTTCTTCCCCCACTTTGTCAGGCTTGGTTCGGATTTGTTGCACTAAGGGTTCTGAGCCTACCTCTTGACTGGCCAGATTGTTTCAGAATGTCCAGGTTTATTGCTCATATTTCTGGTGTGTTCCATGGATTCATTATTTTTATTTTCCTGGTAAATCACTGTGATGATCTGAGGATTTCTGTCTGTAAATGATGACATACATTAAAGTTTCAGAACTCACATCCTTCAGAACATGTATGCTGGAACAAACCCTGTCACTCTGGTAACATTCTACATTTATAAGAGCAATATTTAAAATATGTCCCTAGTTTTGGCCCATTGTCCCCCCATTTGAACCGCCTATGGACAGATTTCTTGCATTAAGAGGTTGAGAGGTATGGTTCTGAGGTATGACTTCACTACACATTATGAGCACACACACACACACACACACACACACACACACACACACACACACACATATATATATATGTGTGTGTGTGTGTGTGTATATATATATATAGATATGTATATATATATATATATATATATATATATATATATATATATATATATATATATATATATATATATATATATATATATATATATATATATATATATATATATATATATATATCCTTTATATATATATATATATATATATATATATATATATATATATATATATATGTGTGTGTATACTGAATCTTTTCCCTACTGTTGAATGACCCTACTGCATGATATGTTTGAAAAAGCATTAGCAATCCTCACAGCTTGAGTGGTGTAGTGGTATATTCCACTGAGTATAGTATACAGGACCATGGGTTTGAGACTTGGCAGGGCTGATTATTTTGTTGCTAGGCAGAACAGTGGCTGATAGAAACAGAGTGATTAAAGAAGTTTTAAGCAGTTGTAAGTAGGTTTGCGTGATGCTAAGTGATGCCAACACATGGTTAAACATACAGATGCTTAATTTGTGTTGGCTTCACTTAGCAGCGCTCAAACTTGCTTACTCCCATTTACGTTTCTTTAAAAGAAAAGAAAAAGGGGTGATAGGAAAGTGGTGAAAAATGGGCATGCAGAGGGAAAAACAATATGAAAGATAGCTAGGGATGTGAAGGACAGGTGTAGGGAAGGTCCATAACTGTCCATTTCTTATACAGCAACAGCTGTGCATTTATAGAGAATTTGGAGGTGAATTTGGACACTCAAACTCCAGAGAGAGGGGTGAGGACAACAGAAATGTGCTGTCAAGCCAATTGGACCAGATTACATGTGTCCAGTGGACATGTGTGCGAAATGGACAGCTATGTATGGGGAAATATTTTTTTTGGGACAGATGCCCTTTTCTTTTTTTTAAGGTGAGAGTGGGATGTTGGGGAAGGAATGTAGGTACATCTGGGGAGGTAGGTTGGGTAGGGAGACAGACAAGACAGCAGACAGGGGCAGTATATGACATATGGGGGTAAACACATTTGATGGGAGGGTTGTTGGGAATCCAAAGCCCATGGGCCCCCACATGGTTACAGTGGGAATGAGATTCCCGCCCATGGGCAGTCAGCACTGCACCTTCATGGCCCCAAAGGTGGCTGCGCTGGGGGCTGGATAGGAGGGGTGGCCTGCCTCTTGAGGTGTGCCAGGTGGCCCTCAATCTGGTACAGTTGCTCTACAAATTCAAATTGAAGGGTGCGTCACACCAAACCCTGGACCTGACTGTGGGTGACAGCCTCCTGTCTGTGTCCACTCCCATGGGAGGGACAGGCACCATCCTCTGCAGTGGTTCCACCCAAAGGTGGTGCAGGACCAGCAGACGAGGGAGATACAGGTTGGGTTCCAGACATGCTGGGGCCCAGTGCCATGGCCAGATGCGGTGGGACAGGTGGATCCGCTGGGATCTGCCTTTCCAAACACACTATGGTGTTGAGGTTTTACAAAATATATTGGTTAGTCATGAACAACACATTTCAAGATTAGTTATAACAGCATGCATGGGTGTTCCAATTAACCTCAAAACAGATTTGAAATGGTTGCATAGCAAACAGAACACATGCATAAATGGAACAACAGTATGCATCATAACAGCATGCCAATAACATTGATGGCAAAAGGCCACCAACAATGGAATTTGAACAAGATATGTTAACATGCAAGTAATCAAACATATTAACAATAATATAACACAAGTCCCAACATTGCAACATTGGGTTGGAGTACAACATACCCATAGTATATGAGTAATAATTATTGCTGCAGATGGGGGGGGGGGCAGAAAATCCATTAACACCTGTTTATGCTTCTATTTTCCACAACAGTACTACTCAATACTCTATGGGTCTGCCCTCACTTTACATCTACCTAAGGCCATACCTTCTGTAGTACAAACATACCTATTAAACTCTCAGCTTGGAATGGTATGGGGCAAACTGTGACAACTCTGGGTACATGAATAGAGGGGACTCGTACATGTCAGGGTTACATATCTGGCACGGGAGGGGTACCCTGAGCTGCTATGTGAGTGTGGTGTGCTACAGGCATACATCAACTGGTTTCCTATCTGTGTCCAGGATTATTTTCAGCTGTGACAATGTGATACTTGAGGGACATGTATCAAAAACAAACCTCTCAAGCTCTTAGAGCATGACATTCAGACAAAGCCATACATAAGAGTGGGACAATTTTTAGATATTGCTCTTACTAACTTAGAAAGTTGATAAAATATCAGGTTTTGCATTTGCATGGCTTTTCTGATGGATATGACATCTGACACTTGTATGTCTATCATTATTTTCTAACTTCAGTCTATAATGGTTTGCCACTGATTTGGCATGACACCACTACTTTATGTAAAATGGATCACAAATCTGAGACAAATATCTGGACATTCAGTGAATATCTTTGCAGTTGAGAGATATGATTTGGGAAGAGTGCATATTGTATGTACCTACCCTGCTGTCATTTGCAGGCATGTGGTGGGACAATTGAACAGTTGTACACCATTTATTAGTATACCCTTCATACAGCTACTGGCAACATTTACTTACCTGTAAAACCTGTGGGGAAAAATATCTGTTAACACTACCTGACTGTTTTTACATTTATTCCTGATTCCTTGTGTGAAGATATACACACATATTAGTACCATTTCCTGGATTCGAACAGTGTATTGGTGTGCAAAAGTAACAACTAAGCTATTTCTCATACTACTACACTACTGGGGAACTGCTGTTTCTTGTTTCAATGGTTTCTGCCTAATAGTCTCTTGGTTAGACAGTAATTCTGTGATGCATGCATGACAGATAAGTTATTATACTGTGCATTACTTGTTTGGATTACTACAATCTAGAAAGCAAAGGTTAATACAAGGCAATGCTGCAAGGTACACACAGTGATACTTGACATATTACTATTCAGGGTTTAGAGCTTAGTGCAGTATATATTTTACATTTCATTTATGTCTCATTTTACAGCTACACCATCTATGGTTTCTCCTAACAGCTTATTCACAGATGCACCTCAGTTAATGCATGCTGTCACTGCCATATTTGCTGTGAAGAACCTGTATACAGTCTATATATGTCTACAACAACATACCAGAATAAACGCAACAGGTTTTTAAAGGTTTTTATTGTACTTCAATATTCGTCAGTCATACTTTTTTATTTATTCAGTTCACACAGTAACAGTATACCTACTAGCAGTAAGCAATGTACTCATTCTTAGCTATTTTAACAAAATACTGCAAAATAGATTTGTACTCACCAGCCTGTCAGCACAGCCTCAGCTGTCTGTTGCCACGGGCTTCCATGTTCACAGCCCTCTCTGCTGCAGCTGTAGGGGAGAAAAACACACATTATGCATATCTGTCTATCACATTCTCAGGCTAGTATTTGCTGAAAACTACTTGATAGTGATACTTACACACTACTGGAGCTTAAAGGGGAAGTTGTTGAGCAGTGTTTGTGTGCAAATCCACTTAGCTGAGCTATCTGCTGCTTAGCATTCACGCTTTAGCAATAGTTACACTTGCTAAGCTTAGCTGAGCATTGCTAACCATTGCTCACTTTTAATTTTTTTAAATATATCAGAGGACTGACTTTGTCTATTAAGTGTATATGATATACTTTATATGGCATCCCTCTATGTGCTTTCCTTACATTGGCAAGGTGTGTGACTATACTGTATGGGGCACATGTGTGTATATATGGAGGGTTTCACATGTTATATGCACTCACACTTATGTTGTACATCAGCTACACTACACTGGTTGACAAAAAACAGTTGTTACATTATTTAAGTTTACAAAAATAATTTTAACACTACTTTCCCATATAAAAATAAGTTGCCTGTCTTGGTACTTGAACTGTGAATGCCTGCATGTAAAGGCTGGACTCTAACCACTACATTATCTCAGCTTGAAAATGTCACCAGTATATTTGTATTTATCTCCTATGGGATGTTTAAGCTATGGTAAAACGAGGGCCATAATGTGCACACATGCTTAGCTACGCTTAAACATTCCTTAGCCTAGGAAAAAAATATATACTATTATAATTATATTATTATGTTATTTAAGTGAGTATTGTGGTGTCTGACAATCATTGAGGACTGCAATTGGGAAATAATGGCATACATTTGGCTTTCAGGTTCTTGCCTTCAGAGATTCCTGCTAATACATATCCTATTTTCTATCAACTTTCTAAGTGTGTGAGGGCAATTTTTCAGAAATTTTATTGCTTTTTCCCCGCATTATTTGTGCTTTTGTCCACATGGACTGCTGTCAGGGAATATTGGCATACATTTGCTTTCAGACTTCTATCCTTTGGTAATTCATATTAATGCATGACCTGTTTTCTATCAACTTTCTAAGTTTGTGAGGGCAATATGTATGATGTGCCCCTTTTCCGGGATTTATTCCTCATTATTTGTGCATTTAGACACATTTCCTGCTTTAGCAGGTTGCAGAGGTGTCATACAGCACTTTTACAATGCAGAGGGTGTGTCATAGAACCTGTCACACACCCCCTGCATTGCTTTCCTGATGCCATGTGTATTTCTTGTCCACAGACACTGAAATTATCATTTATTTAATTTCAGTGTCCGTGGACACTGAAATACTGATGTAATATTAGAGTAATTCTCTAATATTATGCCAGTTCCCATTAGAAAGTGTTGTATGGCACTTTCTGAGTGCAGGGGGCATGTTCAATGTCCACACACTACTTGAACATGCTCCCTGCATTCGTTCATGGTTCGTGTCCATGTAGGTTGAACAGTAGTGTGCCTTCTTGAATATTCAAGGCGCGGTGCTGTGCTACATGGACATGAACCACTCCCTGCAGGAATAGTGCTACTCCTGCATGGAGTTTATTGAATTCCAGGGATAGTGTATCCTGGTTTTGAACAAGAACAGAACCGGATTTTAGCTAGGAAATCTTTCAGAGTGGTTTTGAAAGAAGGGAGGGAGGGTATAGACCTGATGGATACAGGTAAGGAGTTCAAAGCCTTAGCAACCTTGTATGAGTACAGACAATGCCCAGCACATTTGCTAGGTTTGTAGATAGGCAGGAGTTTGTGGTCACTGGATCACAATAACCAACTGGGAACATAGTTGTGTAAATGTTTTTAGGGCTGGACAGGCAGATGGATGCTTGATAATTTAATAGGTGGTAAGAAGTTGTTTGGATGTTAGTTGATGTGACATTTCTAACCAATTTAGGCTTTTCAGTATTATACAATGGTGGGTTTTAAAACGAGTATGTGCTGCAAATGCTATCATTGTTTACATTTTAATTTTTGTGTAGCCTGGAGGTTAGTAAGGATGGGAGTACCATAAAGAAGAGTTGGGAGGAGATAAGTAGTGGCAAGTGTAGTTCTAGTTGCATTGGAGAGAAAGTATTTGGTTCTGCAATGCATCCCTATTTTTGATGGGTTTTTGTGATATAATTTTGTATATGCCAGTTGAATGTAAAATTATCCACTATCACCCCAAAAAGTTTGCTATGAGAAGTGACTTCAATGGCTGTATTATCAAGAGAGAGGACTTTAATTTTGTGTTTTCATGAGAGTGGGATTTGAGGAAAAAAATAGTAGTTTTGTCTTTTTTAGGTTGATTGTGAGTTCTGAAGCTGTATTTCAGGGACTGTTAAAGCTTTCTGAGTAATTTTTTTAAGGTGTACCACATTGTCAGATATAGGTTCATAGGTAGGTACTAGGCTATCGGCCCTGGGGCCTATACAAGCCCAACCAAAAAGGTACCCTGGTTTTTGCCACCCAAGAAAATTATTTTCCTGTGCCACTGTCGAGCAGAGCCACAGAGGTGATCCCTGGGGTGAATTTCCTATTTCCCATCCAATCATCAAGATTTTTCTTGAAGAGTGCTAATGAGGAGCTTTGTTTGATATAGATAGGTAGTTTATTCCAGAATATGGGAAGTCTCTGGGACAGGAATCTATCCCTCCGGCATGTTCTGTTTATTGTGGTGACAAGGTTTAGGTCCCTAGAGCATGTAGCTTGGAGGGACTGGGATTTCTTTAAGTGCAGCATGCCCAACAGCTCTGGGTTTGACATAGCTTTGTATGTTAGGCAGAGATCACTTCTGAGTAGGCGATATGCGACTGAGTAAAGCTGGAGTTTTTTGAGACGGTCTGCATAGGGCATCTGTTTGAGGCCGGTAATCCTCTTTGTGAGGTATTTCTGCAGTCTTTCCAGTTGTTGTAGATGTCTTGTGAGGTACATACCAAAAGGGGCATTGTATTCTATAATGGGTCTAATGAGTGATGAGTAGAGGGGAACAATGACCTCTTTTTTTCAGGATGAGGAACCTTTTGTGATGAGGTGTGCCACATAGAAGGATTTCCTGACTACTGTGGTGATGTGATTATCAAAGGAGAGATTACTGTCCACCTGTGTCCCAAGGTCTCTTATCACACTTTCGGTGTTAAGTATACTACCGCCTATGTTGTAGTTCATGGATACAGAGTTTTTACCAAAAGGGATGACAATGCACTTTTTGGCATTGAGCTTGAGGCCATGGCTTTGACACCAGGCATCTGTCTCAGTGAGGCCCTTTTGTAGGATGTCCACATCGTTAGCAGTTTCAGTTATGGCTCCTAGTTTGCAGTCATCTGTGAACTTTGTTAGCCAAAGACCTTCTGTGTTAGCCTATACTTCAGAGAAGTAGATACCAAACAGGAGAGGACCCAGGACTGAACCCTGTGGTACTCCACTTGTCACTGGTCTGAAGTCGGATTTGGAGTCTGCTACTTTGTGGGTTCTGTCAGTGAGCCAGTTGGCAACCCATCTTGTGACATAGGGATTTATACCTAGTTTAGTGAGTTTGTCTATAATTCCAGAGTGGGAGATGGTGTCAAATGCCTTGGCGAGATCTAGATGGGCTGTGTGTACCACCTTACCCTCATCTACAGCTTTGGTGACCGCTTCAAAGAAGTCTATCAGGTTTAGGAGACATGATCTGCCTTTTACAAACCCAAACTGGGTGGGATCCAGAGTCTGGAGATTACCAATGTCTTTGTTTATAAGTTCCATAATGATATGTTCCATGGCTTTGCAGACCATGCTTGTCAGGCTAATGGGGTGGTAGTTCCCGGGGTCCATGGTGGCTCCCCCCTTGTGGAGTGGGATAACCGTTGCTGTGCACCATTCAGCAGGCACAAAGCCTGAGGTGAGGCTATGATTGAACATGATACTTAGGTGGGGTGCCAGTTTGTTCTGTAGTTCATGTGGAATGCAGCCTGGGATGTTGTCTGGTCCCATGGATGCTGTGTTCATGGCTTTGGAGAGTGTGGTTTTTACCTGTGCAGCCGTGATTACAGGAACTTTGCATTCTTCCGGTATAGAGATGGGCTCTTTAGGGGGTGAGAGGGGGGTAAAGTTAGCACTGAACCTATCTGCCAGGATGTTGGCAATATCAGTTGGGTCTGTATATTTAGTGCCATTGTGCTGTAACTCAGAGCAGATCTGAGTGTTGCCATTGAGATTCTTGACATAGCTATAGAATGCTTTGTGGTTGTCTGTAGAATCAGTGGCGATTTTGTTTTCGTAACTAGCTTTGGAGGATTTTATCAGGGATTGCAGCTTCTTACTGAGGCTGACCAGGGAGCTCCTCCACTCGTGGGATTTTACTCTCTTTTGCAAGAGTTTCATCCTTCTGTTGTACAGTTTGTTTATGGCAGGGGACCACCAGATTGGCTTCCTTTTTTGGAGGATAGCATCTTGGTTCTGTTTGGGATAGCATGATCCATGCACTCATGTAAGTGCTTATAAAGTGCAATTGTGTAGGATTCAGTAGTCGTAACTGTATTGCCCATCTGCATGGGTGTCATGAAGTTCACCACTTCTGTCTTAAGAAGCATGAAGTTGGCTTTGGAGAAATTTTTTACCATGGTTTCCTTAATGGGGGGGGGGGGGGTGGAGGCAGGATGTGGATATCTAGGGTAATTAGCTTATGGTCGGAGCGTACCAATGACGCGTTGACTTCAGGTGTGGAACACCAGTCACTCATATTAGTAATGACTAGATCTAGGATATTGTTGCCCCTGGTGGGGGTGTGGATAAGTTGATCCAGGGTATTGGAGTTTATGAATTCCAGAAAGCGTTGAGCGAAGGAGCTGGTACATGAGTAGTTTTCCCAGTTAATGGTGGGGTAGTTGAAATCACCCATTATTAGGGTGTTTGGTTGAACCCTAATATTTTCCAGTACATCAAGAAAAGAGGAGTGGGAATCCTGGGGCATGGTGGGTGATCTGTAGCATTCTACAATTTGGATTGCAGTTTTGCCCAGAGTTAGTTGCACTTGGATAACCTCGGCTGCATTATGCTGAGCAACTAGCCTGGAGGTGTGGATATCCTTAATGAATATGGACACACCTCCACCTTTGGTGTTCTGGTCCATGTTACATGGCCGAAAAGTGTGGTATGAGTTATAGCCTGGTAGTGCAGGGGTGCTCTCTGGAGCCTTGAACCAGGTCTCAGTCACTGCACAGATATCGATGTTCTCCATTTTATGGAGTGCCTCAAGTGAGTGCATTTTGAAATTTAGACTTCTAGCATTGAGTAGCATCACCCTCAGTTTTTGCTTGCCTGTTCCTATTATGGTGGTGAATTTGTCATTTGAACCTTGCCTAAAAAAGGCACTATAGGGGCTGAAAGAACCTTAGCCAGTATCCAGAATCCCAGGGGTGACAGGTGCAGGCCATCTCTGGCAAAGCATCGTGGTCTGTCGACCATGTCATCCCAGGCAGACAGATACTGGATCCCTTTAGAATGGCACCAGAAGCTTAGCCAATTGTTGAAGTCGATCATTTTGTCCTTGTACTGTGGCATCATTCTGGGTGATGGCAGAATGCTACTCAGGGCTAGGGTCATACCTGCCTGGGCTAAAAGATTGGAGAGCTCTTCCAAGTCTCTTTTCATGTAGTCCATGGAGGTCTGTCTCAGGTCATTCACACCAACATGGACAATGACAGAGTCATATTTGTACTTGTTGTGGAGTGACCTGAGTGCGTGGGGTATGTGGCGGATCCTGGCACCTAACAGGCAGCTGGCAGTAACCTTCTCCTTGTTTAGCCTGGTGAGTGGGACATCAGCGTGCTTGACTATAGAGTCGCCTATGACTAGTGTGTTGGGTACGTTGTTTTGCCTTATTGGCTGTGGTTGAGTGATACACTGAGTCTGCGAGCTATGTGTCATTTGGGTTGTGTTGTGGGGTGCAGATGAGAGTGGAATCATCTGGATATTGATATTAGTGTGGCTTGTTGTGTGGAAGTATAGGGGGATTGGTGAAAATATTAAAAAGGAGGGGACCAAGAATAGAGCATTGTGTTACACTAGTGTTAACTGGAAGGTAAGGAGAGAGCATAGAGTACCATTTTACTGACTGATACCTATTGGAGTGGAAGCTTTTGAACCATAGAAGGGTGGGCTGAGAGAGACTTGATGAGGACATTTGAAGTAGAAGTTTGCCATGGCAAACTGTGTCGAAGGCTTTAAACAAGTCTAGAAATAAGGAAGAGACTAGTCTGCCATTATCTCTAGCTTTATTGACAGTATCTATTCAGGTTACAAGGGTAGGGTTAGTACTATGGGAAGATGGAATCCATGCTGTGTAGGGGAAAGGAGCTCCTCCTGCAGGAGATAGTCTAGCAATTGTTTTTCAATACATTTGTTCTCATATTTTGGTGAGGGGAGATAAGATTGCTACAGGTCTAAATTTAAACGAAACAGCCACTGCAAGCAATAAAACCACCTTTAATCGTAAGCGCTTTCGAAAGGAACAATGCCCAAACTTCCTCAGACAATTTAAAACAATAATTAACTCGCTTTATAAAGAACATAGTAACGTATCAAACAAGCAATTATTCAATCACAAATTTACGCCCTTGGTTAAAGAAAAATTCTTATAGCCTGAAACTAAAATTATATTCAGGACTATATTACTTATTACCTATTAAACTTTATAATACTAAATATATAATAAACCAATTTACCATATGTTAAAACTATATATAACATATATATAGAAGCAACAAAACTACATTCACTCAATACAAAAATACTAATAAATACAATCCGATATAAAACCTTTGCTCACTGCAAAAAAGTAATAACGTAATAACAGCTTACTTTGACAGAAATTCATATATTTGAAAAAGGCCCACCTTTACATAAAAAAATTATCTACCCAGAGCCTTAAGTTTTAAAATACATTTTATAGATACATATTCATTCATTCTTGGTGGAATATGGGCTGATATTCGAATTTGCCACAATAATTCTTGTTCTTCCAAAATGAGCTGCCATGGGCCCCCCCTGGAATCAATTTTAACTTGTTGTACAACCGAATATGTGAACTCATGTGTAGGGTTATCTATAATATGTTTAGCCAACACATTATTACTATCCCCCTTGCTTATAGCGTATTGATGCACAAAAATTTTTTGTCTCAACTTTCGTTCTGTTTTCCCTATATAATACAAAAGGCATAAATTGCAAGTGGCAGCATGGACAACCCCTTTAGATTCACAATTATATCTATCATTTAAAATGTACAACCTATCTTTAATCAAAATCTTATTTCCTGACTTAATATACTTACATTGAGGACATGCTCCACATTTACTCATGCCAACAGTCTTAAGATGTCTTCTGTTCCACCCCACCAAATTTTTCAAATTTGGGCCTCTTCTATAAGAAAAACCCGGTCGTAAACCCAAGGCTTTACTCTGGGTATGATCTTCCATAATGATAGTCCAATTTTTTGTAAGAATCTCCCTTATTTTCTTCAAGTCTAAAGGTAAACAAAAAGTTTATACTCAAATTTTTAGCTCGAGGGCACATATTACTAACTTCTAATCCTGCTAATGTACCAGCATTATAACCATTAGAACCTGATACAAGGGGCTTAAAATGCCCTGAGGTTCTCTTGGCACTTACTTCCTGGATGGTGTCCATAATGAGAATTTCGGGATAGCCTCTTTTGAGAAACTTTACCTGTATAATTTCACATTTTTTTAAATAATCCACATCATCAGACACCATCCTTACTGCCCTTACAAACTGGCCCTTAACTATAGAAGAACAGGAACAAGAATTATTGTGGCAAATTCGAACATCAGCCCATATTCCATCAGGGATGAATGAATATGTATCCATAAAATGTATTTTAAAACTTAAGGTTCTGGGTAGATAACTTGTTTATGTAAAGGTGGGCCTTTTTCAAATATATGAATTTCTGTCAAAGTAAGCTGTTATTACGTTATTACTTTTATGCAGTGAGCAAAGGTTTTATATGGGATTGTATGTATTAGTATGTTTGTATTGAGTGAATGTAGTTTTGTTGCTTGTATATATATATATGTTGTGTATAGTTTTAACATATGGCAAATTGATTTATTGTATATTTAGTATTATATAGTTTAATAGGTAATAAGTAATATAGTCCTGAATATAATTTTAGTTTCAGGCTATAAGAATGTTTCTTTAACCAAGGGCGTAAATTTGTGATTGAACAATTGCCTGTTTGATACGTTACTATGTTCTTTATAAAGTGACCAAATTATTGTTTTAAATTGTCTGAGGAAGTTGGGGCATTGTTCCCTTCGAAAGTGCTTACGATTAAAGGTGGTTTTATTGCTCGCAGTGGCTGTTTCGTTTATTTTTGCTACCTCCGCATTACACTTGCTTCTGTTATTGTGTCACTAGTTGCTTTGGTTTTTCAGTTTGTGGAGTTTGTTCGTCATGCCAAGTGAGATAGGAGGTAGCTCACAGCCTTTATTTACACAACAAGAAGATATTGCTTTGGGTTCTGGTAATATTCCCTCTGAGGCGAATGCCTTAGGGAATTTGACTGCCTTGGTTAATCTACTGCTAGGGCGGGTAGAAGCCCTGACCCAGCAAGTGGATGGAAATGTAAGGTTTAACTCTATTCAGACTAACATCAGCAGCGAACAGGAACCATGCAACCGGCCGGTTGCTACAGGAGCTGGGAGGCTCCAACAAGTGACACCAAACGGAAGTGGTAACAGCTTGCAAGTAGAAGGAAATCAGAGGACAGTTGCATTAAAGGCATCAGAGAACCATGTTGGTGATGCTCAGCGTTCTACAGTTTTTCCTGCTACTATTCCATCTATGGCTAGCTATTTGAATAACAAAGATTTTTTTGCTAATGAAGCATTGGATCAAAATGGTCAGAATGATAATGCAAGGGTGAGTACAATAGCCGATTTGCTTAATGAATTTGATCACAAACTTTTCAGATGTCGTAAGCTACAACTGGAAGTAGCTTACCTAAAAGAGTGTATTTCCAAAAAGATTATTCCGAAAGGGTTATGCCAGTGGTGATACCCAGTTGGGCTTATAGAAAAATCCATGTTCCATCAAGAACTCTTAGCCCTGTTTGATAGACAGGGTTTTGACTTTCTACAGTCTTTAATTAATTTCTATATTATGGAAATCAATAACCTGAAAGCTGAGCTTGAAATTATGGAGCACACAATATATGGAGATATAGAATTTCCTAAATATAAATATGACTATTCTAGAATTTACACTAGTATAGAGGCTACTTTGAATAAATTGTTAGCCAACAAAAAAAGAAAAATTGACAGAGACCTTAATGAATACGCCAATAATAAAGCGTATCCCCCTCCTCCAATGGTTACCCTTGCACATTTTTCATATAGATCATTTACTAACAAGTATGGTCCAATGGTTCCCACAGTTAATGATGATAACGTAGAGGCCCCACCAGTTCGGCGGAGTGAACGTATTACAAACAACAATAACGTTCAAGTTGATGGTCCACAACTCGTTGAAGTAACTAATAATGCTATTAATAATAACCAGGGTTTTCAAAGGGGAATCAACAGGAGAAACAACAATCAGAACAACAATGGAAATCAAGGTCAGAGGAGGAGTCAGAGGAATCCGAGAAGGAGATGATAGAGTCTGTATTACAAGGACCACAAATCCTTCTAAGTACACAAGGTGACTTTAAAATTTATAACTACACAGTTTTGACAATTGAACAAGATCTGATTGATTTTTTTGCTAAAGGGTTGTCCTTCGTTCCGGATAGAAGGGCTGACTTGGTGAAAACAATAGTAGACCTCAAATTATTTGTATGTAGATTAAACTTGGCCTCATTAATGGGTGTAAGTTCTACCCTTACTAACACGCTTAGGGTATCAAACATGTTTAACCCCCCCTGCAAGGGGCATTAGCCACTTTTGAAAAAATGTGTGAATTAGATTTGAGATCTAGTTTGAATTCATTGCACGATAAACAAGCTAGTAGGTTTAATATCACTAAAAATGAAATGGATTTTATCCAGTTACTAAATCAGTGTAACGTCAGAGTGATGAAACCTGATAAGGGAGGGGGGTTGGTCTTCATGGATCAACATGAGTATGAGAGGAGAATGCATGATTATTTATCTATGGATGCATATATACATGCTAGTATTAATGAGATCAAATGTGCATACAAAAGAATTAGAGGAGTTCTGGATGATTTATTCTTAGAGGGTGTTATTGACATAGACACATATCAATATTTGTCAATGCCTGCCCCTAAAATCCCGGTTATTATTGGTTCACCAAAGTTACATAAAAGTTTGGTAGATCCACTGTTTAGACCAATTGTTGATGGAAGGGGTTCCATTACGTATGCTTGCACCAAACTCATTGATAATATTTTAAAACCTTTGATTAATGATGAGCAGCAGATTTGTGGAGTTTTTTGGAGAATATCGATGTTAGAATATTGTGATAATTACATATTTCTTGTTATTGATATTAAAGATTTGTATACAGTTAACCCCCACAAGTTGGGTGTAACATGGACTAGGGAGTTTATGACTTACAAAAAAGCACATGATACAAGTATCTATTTAGTGGAAACACTACTTGACGTAGTTTTATCTAATAACTATATGTTATTTGATGGACAACTCTCTCCAAAACATGGGGGTAGCCATGGGGTCCCCGTGTGGTGGGAGTTTTGTGAATAGTGTTATGGCCCACTGGGAACGGACATTCTTGTTCAATAATAGTATGTTCCAGGAGCATGTATTATGGTACACTCGTTACCAAGATGACGTGTCTCAATTGGAAAGGAGAAGAGGGGCTTATTGATAGCTTCATTGTAAGCATATCAGCTATGACAGAATTCCTGGAATTTTCTTATAATATTGGCGTGGAAGATATTACTTATTTGGATGTTAGAGTAACTAAGGATAGAGTCAACCGTAAATATAAGACCACGATATTTAGGAAGCCGACTTATTCAAATGCCTTTTTACATTTCTCGAGTAGTCATCCTTACCAACAAAAGAAGGCTGTAGTTAAGGGCCAGTTTGTAAGGGCAGCAAGGATGGTGTCTGATGATGTGGATTTAAAATAATGTGAAATTATAAAGGTAATGTTTCTCAAAAGAGGCTATCCCGAAATTCTCATTATGGACACCATCCAGGAAGTAAGTGCCAAGAGAACCTCAGGGCATTTTAAGCCCCTTGTATCAGGTTCTAATGGTTATAATGCTGGCACATTAGCAGGATTAGAAGTTAGTAATATGTGCCCTTGAGCTAAAAATTTGAGTATAAACTTTCTGTTTACCTTTAGATTTGAAGAAAATAAGGGAGATTCTTACAAAAAATTGGGCTATCATTATGGAAGATCATACCCTGAGTAAAGCCTTGGGTTTACAACCGGGTTTTTCTTATAGAAGAGGCCCAAATTTGAAAAGCTTGGTGGGGTGGAACAAAAGACATCTTAAGACTGTTGGCATGAGTAAATGTGGAGCATGTCCTCAATGTAAGTATATTAAGTCAGGAAATAAGATTTTGATTAAAGATAGGTTGTACATTTTAAATGATAGATATAATTGTGAATCTAAAGGGGTTGTCCATGCTGCCACTTGTGATTTATGCCCTTCGTATTATATAGAGAAAACATAATGAAATTTGAGACAAAGAATTTATGAGAATCAATATGCTATAAGCGTTGGCTAAATATATTATAGATAACCCTACGCATAAGTTCACATATTCGGTTGTACAAGTTAAAAGTGATTCTAGGGGTGGCCCATGGTAACTCATTTTGGAAGAACAAGAATTATTGTGGCAAATTTGAACATCAGCCCATATTCCACCAGGGATGAATGAATATGTATCTATAAAATGTATTTTAAAACTTAAGGCTCTGGGTGGATAATTTGTTTATGTAAAGGTGGGCCTTTTTCAAATATATGAATTTCTGTCAAAGTAAGCTGTTATTACGTTATTACTTTTTTGCAGTGAGCAAAGGTTTTATATGGGATTGTATGTATTAGTACTTTTGTATTGAGTGAATGTAGTTTTGTTGCTTGAATATATATATATATATATATATATGCTGTATATAGTTTTAACATATGGTCAATTGATTTATTATATATTTAGTATTATATAGTTTAATAGGTAATAGGTAATATAGTCCTGAATATAATTTTAGTTTCAGGCTATAAGAATGTTTCTTTAACCAAGGGTGTAAATTTGTGATTGAATAATTGCTTGTTTGATACATTACTATGTTCTTTATAAAGCGAGCGAATTATTGTTTTAAATTGTCTGATTAAGTTGGGGCATTGTTCCCTTCGAAAGTGCTTACGATTAAAGGTGGTTTTATTTCTCGCAGTGGCCGTTTCATTTATTTTTGCTACCTCCGGATTATGCTTGCTTCTGTTATTGTGTCACTAGTTGCTTTAGTTTTTCAGTTTGTATAGGTCTAAATTTATTAATGTCTGTTGAATTTCTTTCTTTCTGCAGAGGGATAATGTGTGACTTTTTCCAGAAAGAGGGAATGTGGGAATCCTGGATTGACCTATTTATAAGGATTGAGACATAAAAGGCAATGCTATTAACAGCTATTTTAGGTACTCACTTGGAAGGTCATCAGCTGAAGAAGAGCATGGTTTAAGTTTCTTTAAGAGTAGTTTTATATAGGATGTGGGATCAGGCTTGAAGGTGAAAGTGGATGTGGTGATATGTGTCTGTTGGGGAGGGTTGGGGTTAGATTTTGAGGAACCCTTGGTTAGAGATGCTGTACTATCTATAAAGTAAGAGTTGAACTGTATTGCAGTTTTGATTGGTGAGTTATCGGGATAGCGCTTTGGGTAGAATTGTTGTCTAGGATGTCAGATTTCTTTAATGGATGTCTAAAATATTTCAGTGTTGTGTTTAGTATTATTCTGAAAGTTATTATAGCATAGTTTATAGTTTTTAGTCTTCATTTATTTAGGTTCATAGGTTCATAGGTTGATACTAGGCCATCTGCCCTAGGGCATTTACAAGCCTAGCCAGAGTGTGTTTGGCTTTCGCCACCCTTCTTAGATTAGTTGACTGTGCCTCTGTATAGTAGGTCACAGAAGATAGCCCATTTAAGGTTAGTTTACCATGCCTCTGTCTAGCAGTGACACAGAAGAGATCCCAGGGGTAAATTTACGATCTCCCATCCAAACGTCAAGATTTTTCTTGAAGAGGGTCATTGAGGAGCTCTGTCTGACATGGATTGGGATTTTGTTCCAGAGTGAGAGGAGCCTCTGGGATAATAATCTGTCCCTCCAGCATGTTCTATTTATTTCTATGCTGAGGTTTAAGTCACTGGAGCATGTAGTTCTGATGGATTTGGATTTCTTGAGGTGGAGCATGTCCATTAATTCTGGGTTGGACATGGCTTTATACATCAGGCACAGATCGCCTCTGAGTAGGCAGTAAGCAACTGAGTAGAGCTGGAGTTTCTTTAACCTAACTGCATAGGGCATCTGTTTGAGTCCCTTGATCCTCTTGGTGAGGTACTTTTGGGGTCTTTCTAGTTGTAGCAGGTGTCGGGTAAGGTACATCCCAAATGGGGCATTGTATTCAATTATGGGCCTGATGAGTGATGAGTAGAGGGGCACAATGACCTCTCTTGATCTAGATGTGAACCCCTTCGTGATAAGGTGGGCTATATAGAATGTCTTTCTACCACTTTGGCAATGTGATTGTCAAAGGAGAGATTGCAATCTACTTGGGTCCCCAAATCCCTAATGACTTCTTCTGTACTTAATGGATTACCACCTATGTGGTAATTTGTGGGCACTTTGTTTTTCCCAAAGGGGATGACTATGCACTTTTTGGCATTTAGCTTTAGGCCATGGCTCTGGCACCAGTTATCCGTCTCTGTGAGACCTTTTTGGAGGATGCTTGCATCAGCCGGTGAGTCGATTATGGCCCCCAGTTTGCAGTCATCTGCAAACTTTGTCAGCCATAGTCCTCCTGTGTTAGCCTGTACCTCAGAGAAATATATACTGAACAAGAGAGGTCCCAGGACTGAGTCTTGTGGGACGCCACTTGTAACTTGTTTAGAGTCTGATATGGCACCTGCAATTCTGACCATGTGGGTTCTATCCCTAAGCCAGTTTGCAACCCATCTTGTGACATAGGGGTTGATATTTAAGCTGGTGAGCTTATTTATGATGCCCGAGTGGGGTATTGTGTCGAAGGCTTTTGCAAGGTCAAGGTAGGCTGTGTGGACTACCTTCCCTTCGTCTATGGCCTTGGTGACTGTTTCAAAGAAATTGACCAGGTTCAAGAGGCAAGATCTGCCCTTAACAAAGCCGAATTGGGTAGGATCCAGTGTTTAGAGGTTCCCAATGTCTTTGTTTATGAGTTCCATGATGATACACTCCATAGCTTTGCAGACCAGGCTAATTAGGCTTATAGGGTGATAGTTTCCGGGGGTCCGTTGTGGCACCACCTTTATGGAGTGGGACCACTGTTGCTGTATGCCATTCTTTGGGTAGATATCCTGTTGTAAGGCTGAGACTGAACAGTGATTTTAAGTGAGGGTTCAGTTCTTCTTGGAGCTCATGTGAAACGCAGCCCGGGACACCGTCTGGTCCCATTGATGCTGTGTTTTTTGCTTTGGAGAGGGCAGCTCTCACCTGTGCATCTGTGATGTCATGGAGGCTACACTCTGTTGGGATAGTCATTTGCTCATTTGGGGGGGAGGGGGGGGAGAAGTTTGCACTGAACCTGTCTGCCAGGATGTTGGCAATGTCTGCGGGTTCAGTGTATTTTTTGTCATTTTGCACTAACTCAGAGCATATCTGGGAGTTTCCATCCAGGTTTCTGACATAAGTAAAGAAAGCCTTGTGATTATCTTTAGCATCTTGTGCAATTTTTTCTTTCGAACCTAGCCTTAGATGATTTTATGAGGGATCGTAGTTTCTTGCTAGTACTGATCAGAGTTGACTTCCCTTTCAGGGATTTTGCTCTATGATGTAGTAGCTTCCTCCATCTGTTGTACAGCTTATTTATGGCTGGGGTCCACCAGACAGGTCTCCTGCCTTTGGAGGAGTGTGTCTTGGTTTTATTTGGGATAGCACAATCCATGCATTCCTGTAGGTATCCATAGAATGCATTTGTAAAGGATTCTGTGGTTTGGGCTGTATTTTCCACTGGCCCTGGGGCTTTGAAGGATTCCACCTCGGTTTTGAGAAGTGGGAACTTTGCTTTTGAGAAGTTTTTGACTGTGGTTTCCTTTGCTGGGGGGTGGGGACAGGATATGGATGTCCATAGTGATTACTTTATGGTCAGATCTTACCAATGAGGGGTATACCTCTGGTATGGAACATAGAGTCCCCATGTTGGTGATGATCAGGTCCAATATGTTTTCCCCTCTTGTGGGAGTGGTGACCAGTTGTTCCATAGCATTTGAGTTTATAAAGTCTAGGAACCATTGGGCTAGGGTGTTGGGGCTTGAGTAGTGCTCCCAGTCTATGTTTGGGTAGTTAAATTCACCCAATATAATGGTGTTTGGAGAGACCTTCATATTCTCCAGTGTCTTCAGGAAAGCCGAGTGATGTTCCTGAGTTTGGGAGAGTGGTCTGTAGCAGGCTACAAACTGGAAAGCACTTTTGCCCACTGTTAGTTGCACATGGATGGTCTCAGATGCTTCGTGCAGTGCCACTAGCCTGGAGGTATGGGTATCTTTGATGAATATGGATACACCCCCTCCTCTTGTGGTTCGGTCCAAGTTTTGGGGCCGAAAAGCATGGTATTAGCTATAGCCTGGTAGTGCTGGGGTGCTCTCTGGAGCCTTGAACCAGGTTTCTGTTATTGCACAGATATCGATATTCTCCATACTGAGGAGAGCCTCGAGTGCGTGCATCTTGAGGTTTAGACTTCTGCCATTGAGCAGCATTACCCTTAGTTTCTTTTTCCTTGTGTTGTCTAAGGAGGTGAGTTTGTCTTTTGAGCCTTGCCTAAAAAAGGCACTATGGGGGTGGCAAGAGCCTTGGCCAGTATTTGAAAACCCAGGGCTGACAGGCGCAAGCCATCCCTAGTGAAGCAAAGTGGCTTGTCAAGCTTGTCATCCCAGGCTGACAGACACTGGATCCCCTTTGAGTGACACCAATACTTTAGCCAATTGTTGAAATTGATCATTTTGTCTTTATACTGTGGTATCATTCTTGGTGAGGGTAAGATGCTACTCAAGGTCAGGGTCATACTGGCCTGGGCCACATGATCAGAGAGCTCCTCTATGTCTCTTTTCATGTAATCCAGGGAGGTACATCTCAGGTCATTCACACCAGCATGGACAATGATAGAGTCATATTTGTACTTGCTTTGGAGTGACCTGAGTGCTTGTGTTATGTGGCGGATCCTGGCACCCGACAGGCAGCTTACAGTGACTTTCTCCTTGTTCAGCCTGGTGAGAGGGACGTCAGTGTGTCTGACAATAGAGTCACCTATTACAAGTGTATTAGGTGTGTTGTTTAGCCTTAAGGGCTGTGACTGTGTGGCACACTGACTTTGTGAACTATGTGATACATGGGTATTGTTGTGGGGTAGCAGTTGCTTGGATGTCTGCTTTGGAGGTCTCTGTTGCTTGGGCAGATTTTTATTTAGAGCCTGCTTTTTAGTATGATTACAAAGCATTCTGAAGTTTTCAGGATATTGAGGTGTTTTATATTTTTGCAATTCTTTCCATGCTTTTTCTCTATCCTGCATTAGCAGCCTACTCTTTTTGGAAAGCCAGATTGCATTATTTGTTTTTAGTCTCTTCCTTCTAGGAGGTGCAAGACTATATATGATATTTAGAAAAGTAGTATTGAATTCAATTACAGCATTGTCTATGGGGAGGGTTTTTAGGAAGTTCCAGTTAATAGATGATATTGTAGTAATGAACATTTCTGGGGTAAACTTGGAAAGGTTATGTGCTGTTTTATAAATATGCTGTTTAACTGGATGTGTGAGATGTCTAGTTATATAGATTGGGCGATGATCACTGAGACTGTCTGACATTGTACCTCTGATGGTGTATTTGTTAGGGTCTGATACTAGGATCCAGTGTAATCCATTAATGTCTTGCTATAATGTGTGAGGCTATTAATTAGTTGTGTGAAACCATATATGTTCATGATAGATGTAGGGGAGTTAATGTCCAACCAACTGACATAGGTTCATAGATTCATAGGTAGGTACTAGGTTATTGGCCCTAGGGCCTATATAAGCCAAACCAAATGGTACCCTGGCTTTTGCCACCCAAGAAAATTATTTTCCTGTGCCCCTGTCAAGCAGAGCCACATAAGTGATCCCTGGAGTGAATTTCCTATCTCCCATCCAATCATCGAGATTTTTCTTGAAGAGTGCTAATGAAGAGCTTTGTTTGATATAGATAGGTAGTTTGTTCTAAAGTATGGGAAGTCTCTGGGACAGGAATCTATCCCTCCAGCATGTTCTGTTTATTGTGGTGACAAGGTTTAGGTCCCCAGAGCATGTAACTCAGAGGGATTGGGATTTCTTTAAGTGGAGGATGTCCAACAACTCTGGGTTTGACATATCTTTGTATTTTAGGCAGAGATCACTTCTGAGTAGGCGATATGTGACAGAGTAAAGCTGGAGTTTTTTCAGACGATCTCCATAGGGCATCTGTTTGAGGCTGGTAATCCTCTTTGTGAGGTATTTCTGTGGCCTTTCCAGTTGTTGTAGATGCCTTGTGAGGTACATACCAAAAGGGGCGTTGTACTCTATAATGGGTCTAATGAGTGATGAGTAGAGGGGAACATTGACCTCTTTTTTCCTGGATGAGAAACCTTTTGTGATGAGGTGTACCACAAAGAAGGATTTCTTGACTACTGTGGCGATGTGATTATCAAAGGAGAGACTACTGTCCACCTGTGTCCCAATGTCTCTTATCACACTTTCGGTGTTAAGTAGACTACCGCCTATGTGGTAGTTCATGGGTACAGAGTTTTAACCAAAAAGGATGACAATGCACTTTTTGGCATTGAGCTTGAGGCCATGGCTTTGAAACCAGGCATCTGTCTCAGTGAGGCCCTTTTGTAGGATGTCCACATTGTTAGGAGTTTTGATTATGACTCCTAGTTTGCAGTCATCTGCAAACTTTGTTAGCCAAAGACCTTCTGTGTTAGTCTGTACTTCAGAGAAGTATATTCCAAACAGGAGAGGACCTAGGACTGAACTCTGTGGTGCTCCACTTGTCGCTGGTCTGAAGTTGGATTTAGAGTCTGCTACTTTCACAGTGTGGGTTTTGTAAGTGAGACAGTTGGCAACCCATCTTGTGACATAAGGATTTATACCTAGTTTAGTGAGTTAATTCCAGAGTGGGGGATGGTGTCAAAAGCCTTGGCGAGATCTAGATAGGCTGTCTGAACCACCTTACCCTCATCTATGGCTTTGGTGACTGCTTCAAAGAAGTCTATCAGGTTTAGGAGACATGATCTGCCTTTTACAGACCTGAACTGGGTAGGGTCTATAGTTTGGAGATTACCAATGTCATTGTTTATAAGTTCCATGATGATACATTCCATAGCCTTGCAGACCAGGCTCATCAGGCTATCGGGCTGGTAGTTTCCGGAGTCTGTGGTGGCTCCCCCTTTGTGGAATTGGGATAACTGCTGCTGTGAGCCATTTAATGGGCACAAAGCCTGAGGTGAGGCTATGATTGAACATGATACTTAGGAGGGGTGCCAGTTTGTTCTGTAGTTCATGTACAACGCAGTCTGGGATGTTGTCAGGTCCCATGGATGCTGTGTTCTTGGCTTTGGAGAGTGCATTTTTACCTGTGTAGCCATGATTACAGGAACATTGCAATCTTCTGGTATAGAGATGGGCTCTTTAGGGGGTGAGGTGGGTAAAGTTATCACTGAACCTATCTGACAAGATGTTGGCAATATCAGTTGGTTCTGTATATTTAGTGCCATTGTGCTGTAACTCAGAGCAGAACTTAGTGTTGCCATTGAGATTCTTGACATAGCTATAGAATGCTTTGTGGTTGTCTTTAGAATCAGTTGCAATTTTGTTTTCATAACTAGCTTTGGAGGATTTCATGAGGGATTTTAGCTTCTTACTGAGACTGACCACAAAGTTCCTCCAATCATGGGATTTTACTCTTTTTTGCAACAGTTTCTTTCTTCTGTTGTAGAGTTTGTTTATGGCAGGGGACTACCAGATTGGCTTCCTTTTTTGGAGGATAGCATCTTGGTTCTGTTAGGGATTGCACGATCCATGCAATTGTTTAAGTGCTTATAAAGTGCATTTGCATAGGATTCAGCAGTCGTACCTCTATTGTCCATCAGCATGGGTGTCGTGCAGTTTGCCACTTCTGTCTTAAGAAGCGTGAAGTTGGCTTTGGAGAATTTTTTTACGGTGGTTTCTCTAATGGGGATAGGGGTGTGATATGGATGTCTAGGGTGACTAGCTTGTGGTCGGATCTGACCAATGAGGAACTGACCTCTGGTGTGGAACACCGGTTGCGCATGTTGGTAATGACCAGGTGGAGGATATTGCTGCCCCTGGTGGGGGTGTGGCTAAGTTGATCCACGGCTTTGGAATTTATAACTTCCAGAAAACATTGAGCACAAGAGTTGGTATATGAGCAATTTTCCCAGTTAATGGTGGGGTAGTGGAAATCGCCCATTATTAGGGTGTTAGGTTGTACCCTAATATTTTCCAGTTTATCAAGAAATGAGGAGTGGGAATCCTGAGGCATGGTGGGGGAATCTGTAGCAAGCTACAATTTGGATTGCGGTCTTGCCCAGAGTTAGTTGCACTTGGATAATCTTGGATGCATTATGTTGAGCAACTAGCCAGGAGGTGTGGATATCCTTAATGAATATGGACACACCTCCGCCTTTAGTGTTTCAGTCCAGGTTAGGTGGCCGAAAGGTGTAGTATAAATTATAGCCTGGTAAATGCAGGGGTGCTCTCTGGAGCCATAAACCAAGTCTCTGTCACTGCACAGATGTCAATGTTCTCCATTTTAAGGAGTGCCTCGAGTGAGTGCATTTTAAGGTTTAGACTTCTAGCATTAAGTAGCATTACCCTCAGATTTTGCTTGCTTGTACCTGTTATGGTGATGAATTTGTCATTTGAACCTTGCCTAAAAAGGCACTATAGGGGTGGCAAGAGCCTTAGCCAGTATCTGGAATCCCAGCTGTGACAGGTGCAGGCCATCTCTAGCAAAACATCGTGGTTTGTTTATCATGTCATCCCAGGAAGACAGATACTGGATCCCCTTAGAATGACACCGGAAGCTTAGCCAATTGTTGAAGTCAATCATTTTCTCCTTGTACTGTGGTATCATTCTGGGTGATGGCAGGATGCTACTCAGGGCTAAGGTCATACCCGCATGGGCTACAAGATCGGACAGCTCCTCCATGTCTCTTTTCATGTAGTCCAGGGAGGTACGTCTCAGGTCATTCACAGCAACATGGACAGTGACAGAGTCATATTTGTACTTGTTGTGGAGTGACCCAAGTGTGTTGATTATGTGGCGGATCCTGGCACCTAACAGGCAGCTGGCAGTAACTTTCTCCTTGTTTAGCCTCGTGAGAGGAACATCAGTGTGCCTGACTATAGAGTCACCTATGATTAGAGTGTTGGGGAACTTTGTTATGCCTTACAGGCTGTGGTTGAGTAGCACACTGAGTTTGTGGGCTATGTGTCATTTGGGTTGTGTTGGGGGTGGAGGTTGCTTGCATTTCTACTTTGGAGGTCCCTATTCCTTGGGTATATTTTATTGAGAGCCTCCACGAATGTAGGTGTATGTTTTGTGTTTCTATGTGCGTGTGTTTAGGTGGTGTAGGTTTTGAGGGACAATGTGATGAGTGTGGTGTGGTGCAAGTGTTTACCTTCTCCTCTTGACTGTCTAGTCCAGTCTTGGGTGAAGAAAGCCTTGCTTCCAGTTTGGCTATATAAGTGCATCTCTCACAGGTTGTAGTGTTGGGTGGTAGGAGGAGAAGGTTGTCTGTGTATATGAGGCAATTGCTGTATTGCCCCAAAATGCCCTGGTGACAAAGCAGCTATACTGGAAGATATCCAACACTGGTATGTATTATTGCATGCACCTGTCGCCCCTGGGATTCAGGTTACTGGCTAAGGCTCTTGACACCCCTATAGTGCCTTTTTTAGGCAAACTTCAAAGGACAAAACCACCACTGTAACAGGTACAAGCATGCAAAATCTGAAGGTAATGCTACTCAATGCTAGAAGTCTAAACCTCAAAATGCACTCTCTTGAGGCACTCCTAAAAATGGAGAACATCGATATCTGTGCAGTAATTGAGACCTGGTTCAAGGCTCCAGAGAGCACCCCTGCAATACCAGGCTGCAACTCTTACCACACTTTTCGGCCACCAAACCAGGACCGAAACACTAAAGGTGGAGGAGTGTCAATATTCACCAAGGATATTCACACCACCAGGCTAGTTGGCCAACACAATGTGTCTGAAATTCTCCAAGTGCAACTAACACTAGGTAAGACTGCAATCCAAATTGTAGCTTGCTACAGATCCCCACCATGCCCCAAGATTCTCACTACACCTTTCTAAACATACTGGAAAATATTAAGATAGAACCAAACACCCTAATACTGGGTGATTTTAACTACCCTGCCATTAACTGGGAAAACTACTCATGTCCCAACACCTTTGCATAGCGGTTCCTGGAATTCATAAATTCCAACGCCCTGGATCAACTAATCCATAGTCCCACCAGGGGCTCCAATATCCTAGACCTGGTCATTACCAACATGGAAAATCAATGCTCCATACCTATGGTCATCCCCCTCGTTAGTCAGGTCTGACCATAAGCTAATCACCCTTAACATCCACATCCCACCCCACCCCCAGTAAAGAAACCACCATAAAAACTTCTCCAAAGCCAACTTCATGCTACTCAAGTCAGAAGTGACAAACTTCATGACACCCATGCAGAAGGGAACTGAAAGTTCAACTGCTGAATCCTACACTAAGGCACTGTACGAGCACATCCACTCATGCATGGATCGTGCCATCCCAAATAGAACCAAAATGCTCTCATCCAAAAAAAGGAAGCCAATCTGGTGGTCCCCTGCCATAAACAAACTTTACAACAAAGGAAGAAACTTTTGCAGAAAAGAGGAAAATCCCAGGATGCAAAATCTCCTTACTAGCCTCAGTAAGAAACTGAGATGCCTCATAAAATCCTCCAAAGCTAGTTACGAAAATAAAATTGCCAAAGATTCCAAAGACAAGCACAAAGCATTCTATAACTATGTCAAGAATCTAAATGGCAATGCTCAGATCTGCTCTGAGCTAAAACAGAATGGCATTAAATATACTGATCCAAAGGATATTGCCAATATCCTGGCAGATCGATTCAGTGCCAACTTCACCCCTCTCACCCCTAAATGGCCCATCTCAATACCGGAAGATTGCCAAATTCCAGTAATAATGGCCACACAGGTACAAAGCACTCTCTAAAGCCAAGAATACAGCATCCATGGGACCAGATGACATCCCGGCTGTGTACTACATGAACTACAATATGAACTGGCACCTCACCTAAGTGTCATGTTTAATCATAGCCTCACCTCAGGTTTCGTGCCCACTGAGTGGCGCAGAGCTACAGTTATCCCAATCCACAAGGGGGGATCCACCTTGGATCCCGGAAACTACCATCCCATCAGTCTGACAAGCCTTATCTGCAAGGCCATGGAGCGTATTATCATGGAACTTATAAACAAAGACATTGGCAACCTTCAAACACTGGACCCCACCCAGTTTGGGTTTGTGAAGGGCTGATCTTGTCTCCTGAACCTGATTGACTTCTTTGAATCAGTCTCCAGAGCCATGGACAAGGGTAAGGTGGTCTACACAGCCTATCTAGACCTTGCCAAGGGCTTTGACACCATCCCCCACTCTGGAATCATAGATACACTTACTAAGTTGGGCATTAATCCCTATGTCACCCAATGGGTTGCCAAATGGCTTACTGATAGAACCCACACTGTAAAAGTAGCCGACTCCAAATCCAGCTCCAGACAAGTGACAAGTGGAGTACCTCAGGGTTCAGTCCTGGGGCCGCTCTTGTTTGGCATCTACTTCTCTGAAGTACAAGTCAACACTAAAGGACTCTGGCTAACAAAGTTTGCAGATGACTGCAAACTGGGAGCCATTATTGAATCCCAAAATGATGTGGATACTCTACAAAAGGGCCTTACAGAAACAGATGCTTGGTGCCAGAGCCATGGGCTCAAGCTCAATGCCAAGAAATGTATTGTTATCCCCTTTGGGAAAAAACATGTATTCATGAATTACGATATAGGTGGCAGTACACTAAACACAGAAAGTGTGATAAGAGACTTAGGGACACAGGTGGACAGTGGTCTCACCTTCGATAACCACATCGCCACAACAGTCAGAAAATCCTTCTATGTGGCACACCTCATCATTAAGGGCTTTTCATCCAGAAAAAAGGAGGTCATTGTCCCACTGTACTCATCCCTCATTAGACCCATTATAGAATACAATGCCCCATTTGGTATGTACCTCTCAAGACATCTGCAACAACTGGAAAGGCCTCAGAAATACCTCACTAAAAGAATCACAGGCCTAAAGCAGATGCCCTACACTGACCGCCTTAAAAAACTCCAGCTATACTCTGTCGCATATCGTCTACTCAGAGGTGATCTCTGCTTGACATACAAGGCCATGTCAAACCCAGAGCTGTTGGACATGCTACACTTAAAGAAATCCCAATCCCTCAGAGCTACACGCTCCAGGGATCTAAACCTTCTCATCACAATAAACAAAACATGCTGGAGGGATAGGTTCCTGACCCAGAGACTCCCCAGACTCTGGAATAGATTGCCCATACATGTCAAGCAGAGTGCCTCTTTGGACCTCTTCAAGAGGAACCTTGACGATTGGATGGGAGAAAGGAAATTCACCCCAGGGATCACGTCAGACAGGGGTCCAGGAAAGTAAATAATGAGGGAAGAAATAGCCAGGGAATTGTTATGGCTAGGCTTGTATAGGCCCTAGGGCTGATAGCCTAGTACCAACCTATGAACCTATGTGTAGGATATCTTCCTGTATAGCTGCATTGTCACCACGAGGGATATAAAGGTCAGTAACACATACCAGTGCAGGATATCTTCCAGTACCGCTGCATTGTCACCAGGAGGGATATAAAGGACATTAATACATACCAGTGTAGGACATCTTACAGTATAGCTGCATTGTCACCAGGAGGGATATAAATGCAGTAATACATACCAGTGTTGGATATCTTCCAGTATAGCTGCTTTGTCACCAGGAGGGATGTAAAGGACAGTAATACATACAAGTGTAGGATATCTTCCAGTACAGCTGCATTGTCACCAGGAGGGATATAAAGGCAGTAATACATACCAGTGTTGGATATCTTCCAGTATAGTTCCCTTGTCACAAGGAGGGACGTAAAGGACAGTAATACATACCAATGTAGGATATCTTCCAGTACAGCTGCATTGTCACCAGGAAGGATATAAAGGACAGTAATACATACCAGTGTAGGATATCTTCTAGTACAGCTGCATTGTCCCCAGGAGGGATATAAAGGACAGTAATGCATACCCATGTAGGATATCTTCCAGTACAGCTGCATTGTCACCAGGAGGGATATAAAGGACAGTAATGCATACCAGTGTAGGATGCCTTCCAGTACAGCTGCATTGTCACCAGGACAAATATAAAGGACAGTTATACATACCAGTGTAGGATATCTTCCAGTACAGCTGCATTGTCACCAGGAGGGATATAAAGGACAGTAATACATACCAGTGTAGGATATCTTCCATTATAGCTGCATTGTCACCAGAAGGGATATAAAGGACTGTAATACACACCAGTGTAGGGACAGTAATACATACCAGTGTAGGATATTTTCCAGTATAGCTGCATTGTCACCAGGAGGGATGTGAAGGACAGTAATAAATACCAGTGTAGGATATCTTCCACTACAGATGCATTGTCACCAGGAGAGATATAAAGGACAGGAATACATACCAGTTAGGATATCTTCCAGTATAGCTGCATTGTTGCCAGAAGTGATATAAAGGACAATAATACACACCAGTGTAGGGACAGTAATACATACCAGTGTAGGATATCTTCCAGTACAGCTGCATTGTCACCAGGATGGATATAATGGACAGTAATACATATCAGTGTAGGACATCTTACAGTATAGCTGCATTGTCACCAGGAGGGATATAAATGCAGTAATACATACCAGTGTTGGATATCTTCCAGTATAGCTGCTTTGTCACCAGGAGGGATGTAAAGGACAGTAATACATACAAGTGTAGGATATCTTCCAGTACAGCTGCATTGTCACCAGGAGGGATATAAAGGCAGTAATACATACCAGTGTTGGATATCTTCCAGTATAGTTCTCTTGTCACAAGGAGGGATGTAAAGGACAGTAATACATACCAGTGTAGGATATCTTCCAGTACAGCTGCATTGTCACCAGGAAGGATATAAAGGACAGTAATACATATCAGTGTAGGATATCTTCCAGTACAGCTGCATTGTCACCAGGAGGGATATGAAGGACAGTAATACATACCAGTGTATGATATCTTCCAGTACAGCTGCATTGTCACCAGGAGGGATATAAAGGACAGTAATGCATACCAGTGTAGAATGCCTTCCAGTACAGCTGCATTGTCACCAGGACAGATATAAAGGACAGTTGTACATACCAGTGTAGGATATCTTCCAGTACAGCTGCATTGTCACCAGGAGGGATATAAAGGACAGTAATACATACCAGTGTAGGATATCTTCCAGTATAGCTGCATTGTCACCAGAAGGGATATAAAGGACAGTAATACACACCAGTGTAGGGATAGTAATACATACCAGTGTAGGATATTTTCCAGTATAGCTGCATTGTCACCAGGAGGGATGTGAAGGACAGTAATAAATACCAGTGTAGGATATCTTCCACTACAGATGCATTGTCACCAGGAGAGATATAAAGGACAGGAATACATGCCAGTTAGGATATCTTCCAGTATAGCTGCATTGTCCCCAGAAGTGATATAAAGGACAGTAATACACACCAGTGTAGGGACAGTAATACATACCAGTGTAGGATATCTTCCAGTACAGCTGCATTGTCACCAGGATGGATATAATGGACAGTAATACATATCAGTGTAGGATATCTTCCAGTACAGCTGCATTGTCACCAGGAGGGATATGAAGGACAGTAATACATACCAGTGTATGATATCTTCCAGTACAGCTGCATTGTCACCAGGAGGGATATAAAGAACAGTAGTACATATCAGTGTATGATATCTTCCAGTGTAGCTGCATTGTCACCAGGATGGATATAAAGGACAGTAACGCATAGCAGTGTAGGATATCTTCCAGTGCAGCTGCATTGTCAACAGGAGGGATATAAAGGACAGTAATACATACCAGTGTGGGATATCTTCTAGTATAGCTGCATTGTCACCAGGAGGGATATAAAGGACAGTAATACATACCAGTGTAGGATATCTTCCAGTACAGCTGCATTGTCACCAGGAGGGATGTAAAGGACAGTAATACATACCAGTGTAGGATATCTTCCAGTATAGCTGCATTGTCACCAGGAGGGATGTAAAGGACAGTAGTACATACCAGTGTAGGGTATCTTCCAGTACAGCTGCATTGTCACCAGGAGGGATATAAAGGACAGTGATACATAGCAGTGTAGGATATCTTCCAGTACAGCTGCATTGTCAACAGGAGGGATATAAAGGACAGTAGTACATACCAGTGTAGGATATCTTCCATTTTAGCTGCATTGCCACCAGGAGGAATATAAAGGACAGTAATACATAGCAGTGCAGGATATCTTCCACTATAGCTGCATTGTCACCAGGAGGGATATAAAAGACAAGACTACATTCCAGTGCAGGATATCTTCTAGTACAACTGCATTGTCACCAGGAGGGATATAAAGCACAGTAATACATACAAGTTTTGGATATCTTCCAGTACAGCTGTATATTCACCAGGATGGATATAAAGGACAGTAATACATACCAGTGTAGGATATCTTCCAGTATAGCTGCATTGTCACCAGAAGGGATTTAAAGGACAGTAATACATACCAGTGTAGGGACAGTAATACATACCAGTGTAGGATATCTGCCAGTACAGCTACATTGTCACCAGGAGGGATACAAAGGACAGTAACACATACCAGTGTAGGATATCTTCCAGTATAGCTGCATTGTCACCAGGAGGGATATAAAGGACAGTAATACATGCCAGTGTAGGATATCTCCCAGTACAGCTGCATTGTCACCAGGAGGGATATAAAGGACAGTAATACATGCCAGTGTAGGATATCTTCCAGTATAGCTGCATTGTCACCAGAAGGGATATAAAGGACAGTAATACATACCAGTGTAGGATATCTTCCAGTACAGCTGCATTGTCACCAGGGGCAATATAAAGGACAGTAATACATACCAGTGTAGGACACCTTCCAGAATAGCTGCATTGTCACCAGAAGGGATATAAAGGACAGTAATACATGCCAGTGTAGGATATCTTCCAGTATAGCTGCATTGTCACCGCGAGGGATATAAAGGACAGTAATACATACCAGTGTGGAATATCTTCCAGTATAGCTGCATTGTCACCAGGAGGGGTGTGAATGACAGTAGTACATACCAGTGCCAGTGTAGGATATCTTCCAGTTTTGCTGCATTGTCACCAGGAGGGATAAAAAGGACAGTAATACATACCAGTGTAGGATATTTTCCAGTTTTGCTGCATTGTCACCAGGAGGGATAAAAAGGACAGTAATACATACCAGAGTAGGATATCTTCCAGTACAGCTGTATTGTCACCAGGAGGGATATAAAGGACAGTAATACATACCCGTGTAGGATATCTTCCAGTATAGCTGCATTGTTACCAAAAGGGATATAAGGGACAGTAATACATATTTGTTTGTAATTATTTGTTTTGAGGAAAGAAGTACAAAGCTCTGCTAAACTGAATTTTGGTGTTGGCTTGCTATAAGGGGAAATTTAATAGGTACTGGGAAATATTAAAGCAATACCACCACCTTTCTTCTTTATACAGTCACTATGGATGGTATTATACTCCGATAGCAGGTATAATTTCGAAGTTGTTTATCCTGGGTTTAAGGCAAGTTTGAGTTATAGCAAGAATATCAAGCTTATGTTGGGTAAGCCAGGCATATAGTTCAACAGTTTTATTTCTTAAACGTTTAACACTTACTTCAGCAAAAATTAGATCACCAGGGTTGTGGACTAGCTATTATTGAGTTACAGAAATGTGTGAGAAAGAATTATCTTTGTGTTCATTGTGATAGGTGGGCCCAGGTATATATCTCCTCCTAGAAGGATTTTATTATATTGGAGATTTATGCATGGTCATTTTTTTTTTGAGACGATTCTTGCAGCTAATTTTGTTTTGGTTTGAGCTGAAGCGCAATTAATCAGCCTATATTTGGAATCAAGGTGAATGGCAATATTAAAAAATAGATATGATGCACTGTGTGGGGAGTGTAAAGCGGAATTATGGATAGGTGGTTGGACCAGAGTTGGAGAGATGTTGTGATTTATTATTGAGTCATGGTGGGATGAAAGATGGTACAGTAGGAAGAGAAGAATGGAGGATAAGCTGAAGAGTCACATAATTACGTACCGGGATCCATATTTTATAGATGTCAGGTAGCGGGGAAGTAACAATGAAGATGGAAGCAAGTAGTTGCAAGACAGTAGGAAATTCAGTGATGGTGGATTCTTAAACATGGAAAAAGATAGGTAAGGACAGAAGTATTTTCTATAAAAGAAGAGAGGTAGATTGTTCTGGTAACTTCTCTGTAAAGGAATAGAGTGGTATTAATGGCAAGAGTATAATAATGTAGACAAGATAAGACGAATGAGGGTTTATTTGGAAAAAGAAAAATATATAATGTGTAATAGATAGGTACTGTTAAGTAGGAGTTTTAAAATAAATGGATATAGTATTGACAGGAGAAGGATAGTTGGGAATGCGGCTAAAATTAAATAGAGATAGGGAAGAAGGAAAAAAGAAAAATAAGTGTATGTATAGAAGTAGTAAGGTCATTTGGGGAGGGTTTCAGAATGAGAGTAACAAGTGAAATGTGTATGTAGGAAGTATAATATTAAAATAAGAGGGGTGGGTGGGAATTGGGGGTAGAGTAAGGGAGTGAAGCAAAGCCAAGTATAGCAGGGTTGAGCAGAGTGGGCTTCCCTCCCTCAGGTCAAAGTTACGAACTTTGATGTGTGCAGTAACTCTCAACAATTAAACAGAAGCAAGAAGACCATGAAGAAAGACTAGGACAGATTTGTCCAGTTTTAATCAAATATGTGTCATAACCTCAAGATATGACATTACAGAGTTGACTACATTAAGTCATTTTTGCATTATGATAATTCTATGTTTGGACAAGTGTCAGAAAATGAGAAGTTTAATCATATAATTTCTGCTCTAATGATCAAGCAGAGAGAATAATACAAACTATAAAATAGTTGAAGTCTAAGAGAAGTAACATGTTTTGTTATACTGACATTCATTTAGTATTGTTATTATACAGAAATACTCTACTGTAAGGAGTTGGTCTATTCCATACTCTGTTGTTAATGGGTCATAGATTAAAATAAAGTATTTTTACAGTTACCTCCTTTTTAAATTATGAAGTTAAGAATCATGGGGTTTACTGGATGGGTTGTTTGGAAGGTTGGAGGTAGTGGTCAATGCTGTCTCATCCACCAAGTGGACGAAGGCAGTTAGACCACTGCTTATGGCACTGCTTTCCCCAGTTACCAAAGTGAGGTGCTGAAGGATGCAATTAATTGGACAATAGTAGATAAACACCACATGATGGCTAGTAAGCTCAGCATGTGAAAATATGTATTCATCTAAGCTACTGGCATCCATAGGAAGGGAGTGGGCCTTCACACATGATGGCCTGCTGGTACCTGTCTCTCACCTTCACTTGGTAATGTTGTTACAACTAAGTAATAGATGGACCATAGAACTATTGCCATCACTGAGGAATGCATGGGCAATTCTCATAGTAGTGAGAGGAATGAATGGCTCAGTAAGGTGATGGTAGGGCACTGACGGTTGGGAAGAAGGATAAAACATAACCATGTGCAAAAGTAAACTCAACCAAGATTAACATTCTACTATAACAGACTATCCAGAACTCCTTCTTACTTGAAGAAATAAGATAAGGTGAGAATTCAACACAGTTTCAATGTGAAACAGTCTGAAGTTGATGTTTTTAATTTATTTTGCATCTCCCATTTTCCACTGACACTCATCCCATTTTTACCCAGCTAATGCTTGCAGAGTAAGGGACAGATACAATGTCAGTGCTAAACAGGTCGTGCACTTGCCTATGGTGCAGAAGGCTATGGGTTCTATTCCCACACCAGCTCAATTGATTGCTGATATCGAAGTGTAGCATAAGACATGTGCTGCACTCCTTCTGATGAAATGTTAAACCAAAGCCCTATTTGCCTGATTTGGTGGTAGTTCAAGTGGATGTAAAAGATTCATGGCACCTATTGAAAAGAGTATGGGTCCTTTATTATGTTCACATATTTACAAATATAAACAAAAAGATAAACAACAAATGTTTTGACAGCCTCAGAATCACCAGTAAGTGTACGACCACCTCTAGTTTAGTAAAAGAATATATTTATTCCACAACAGCGAATAAAACCACAAGTTGTATACACACTAAAATGTTAAGCGCTTTCACCCACAGCACAGTGGGTTTCATCAGAACATGGTAGTTACACTGAATTCAACCTATATTTAAACACTGGTGCCAAATTACAGCTGATATTAAGCTTTTAAACTTTTGAACTTTTAAAGCGGTACCTACATAATTGTCGGCACCAGCTGTCTAGCTCCAATCTACCATATCCATAAAGGCACCACACAAAGAGAACAAAAATGGCAAATTAATAAATGTGTTTTTCTAATAATATAACCCCTTACAAAAAACTGAAAACTAGACTAAAAACAAATTACATATTCCAAGACACTTAGTATAAGTATGGATACAAATGCATATAATGATAGAGTCCTTTCCTGAACATATATAACTGACTGTATTACTTAAAAACTTGTATTATAAATAAGGAGAGGGTAACGGTGAGCTGCCTATCGGGAGCTAGGATCCGCCACATTACACACGCACTCAGGTCACTCCAAAGCAAGTACAAGTATGATGCAGTCATTGTCCATGCTGGTGTGAATGACCTGAGACGTACCTCCCTGGACTACATGAAAAGAGACATTGAGGAGCTCTCCGATTATGTAGCCCAGACTGGTATGACCCTGACCCTGAGCAGCATCCTGCCTTCACCAAGAATGATGCCTCAATACAAAGACAAAATGATCAGTTTTAACAATTGGCTTAATCACTGGTGTCATTCTAGGGGATCAATGTCTGTCAGCCTGGGATGACATGCTGGATAAACCACGTTGCGCAAGGGATGGCTTGCACCTGTCACCACTGGGCTTCGGATACTGGCCAAGGCTCTTGCCACCCCATAGTGCCTTTTTAGGCAATGCTCAAAAGACAAATCAACCTCCATAAAAACAAAAATGGAAAAAATTAAGGGTAATGCTGCTTAACGCCAAAAGTCTAAATCTCAAGATGCAGGCACTCGAGCACTTCTCAGTATGGAGAACATCGATGTCTGTGCAGTAACTGAAACCTGGTTCAAGACTCCTGAGAGCACTCCAGCTACCAGGCTATACCTCATATCATGCGTTTCGGCCTCAAGTTCCAGGCCGAACCACAAGGAGGGGAGTGTCCATTTTCATAAGGACACCTACACCTCTCGATTGAGTGGCTACCATGAAGCATCAGAAACAATACAAGTTTTACTCACCATAGGCAAAACTGCCATACAACTGGTCGCATGTTATAGAACACCCTCCCAATCCCAGGAATCCCATCAAGCATTCCTGAAAACACTGGAGGATATGAATGTCACACCAAACACCATCATATTGGGTGACTTCAACTACCCCAACATAGACTGGGCCCACTATTCTAGCCCTAACACCCTAGCCCAAAGATTCCTGGAATTCATTAACTCAAATGCTATGGAGCAACTGGTCACTTCTCCTATGAGGAGAGATAATATACTTGACCTGATTATCACAAACATGGGGTCCAAATGCTCCGCACCAGATATAAACCCCTCACTAGTAAGATCTGATCATAAACTGATCACGTTGGATGTACATATCCCACTCCCACCCCCAGAACAAAAGACTACAGTGAAAAACTTTTCAAAAGCTGACTTTGCGCTCCTTAAGTCAGAAATTATATCCTTTAAGCCTACTGGGTTAATGGAAACCACATCCCAAAATGCTGAATCTTTCACAAAAGCCTTCTACGGACATCTCCAAGAATGCATGGATCAAGCAATCCCAACTAAAACCAAGACCTTCTCCACCAAGGGAAAACGCCCGGTTTGGTGGACCCCAGCTATAAACAAACTGTACAACAAAAGAAGGAAGCTACTGCAGGACAAAGCCAAATCCCACAAAGGAAAGGCTTCCCTGATCAGCACAAGTAAAAAACTACGTTCTCTCATAAAAACATCTAAAGCAAACTTTGAGAAAAAGATTGCCAAGGATACCAAAGACAATCACAAGGCCTTCTTCAATTATGTCAGAACCTTGGGAGGAAATTCTCAGATATGCTCTGAGTTAGTACACAACGACAAAAAATTCACTGACCCTACCGACATTGCCAATATTCTGGCAG